>NC_138767.1:69181478-69413994 GCF_965113315.1 Podarcis vaucheri | reverse complement strand
TGACTTTTGGCAATTCACTCAAAAATGGTGCCAAAAGCTTGAAAATGCTCTCCTGAAAGGTTTGGCACTCGAAACAGAAGGCTTTTTATCACAGGACAAGAAATCAGCCCTCAAAAACTTAACGGGCAGAAAATATTTTTTTGAAAAAATCCCTAAGCCCCGGTCGGGGTCACAATTTCAGCAAAAATCTGACTTTTGGCAATTCACTCAAAAATGGTGCCAGAAGCTTGCAAATGATCCCCTGAAAGCTTTGGCGATGGAAACAGAAGGCTTTTTATCACAGGACAAGAAATCAGCCCTCAAAAACTTAACCGGCAGAAAATATTTTTTTGAAAAAATCCCTAAGCCCCGGGGTCACAATTTCAGCAAAAATCTGACTTTTGGCAATTTACTCAAAAATGATGCCAGAAGCTTGCAAATGATCCCCTGAAAGCTTTGGCGATGGAAACAGAAGGCTTTTTATCACAGGACAAGAAATCAGCCCTCAAAAACGTAACCGGCAAAAAATATTTTTTTGAAAAAATCCCTAAGCCCCGGGGTCACAATTTCAGCCAAAATCTGACTTTTGGCAATTCACTCAAAAATGGTGCCAGAAGCTTGCAAATGCTCCCCTGAATGCTTTGGCGATGGAAACAGAAGGCTTTTTATCACAGGACAAGAAATCAGCCCTCAAAAACTTAACCGGCAGAAAATATTTTTTTGAAAAAATCCCTAAGCCCCGGGGTCACAATTTCAGCAAAAATCTGACTTTTGGCAATTCACTCAAAAATGGTGCCAGAAGCTTGCAAATGATCCCCTGAAAGCTTTGGGGATGGAAACAGAAGGCTTTTTATCACAGGACAAGAAATCAGCCCTCAAAAACTTAACCGGCAGAAAATATTTTTTTGAAAAAATCCCTAAGCCCCGGGGTCACAATTTCAGCAAAAATCTGACTTTTGGCAATTCACTCAAAAATGGTGCCAACCGGTTGTAAATGCTCACCTGAAAGCTTTGGCGATGGAAACAGAAGGCTTTTTATCACAGGACAAGAAATCAGCCCCCATAAACTTAACCGGCAGAAAATATTTTTTTGAAAAAATCCCTAAGCCCCGGGGTCACAATTTCAGCAAAAATCTGACTTTTGGCAATTCACTCAAAAATGGTGCCAAAAGCTTGAAAATGCTCCCCTGAAAGCTTTGGCGATGGAAACAGAAGGCCTTTTAACACAGGACAAGAAATCAGCCCTCAAAAACTTAACCGGCAGAAAATATTTTTTTGAAAAAATCCCTAAGCCCCGGGGTCACAATTTCAGCAAAAATCTGACTTTTGGCAATTCACTCAAAAATGGTGCCAGAAGCTTGCAAATGATCCCATGAAAGCTTTGGCGATGGAAACAGAAGGCTTTTTATCACAGGACAAGAAATCAGCCCTCAAAAACGTAACCGGCAAAAAATATTTTTTTGAAAAAATCCCTAAGCCCCGGGGTCACAATTTCAACAAAAATCTGACTTTTGGCAATTCACTCAAAAATGGTGCCAGAAGCTTGCAAATGATCCCCTGAAAGCTTTGGCGATGGAAACAGAAGGCTTTTTATCACAGGACAAGAAATCAGCCCTCAAAAACTTAACCGGCAGAAAATATTTTTTTGAAAAAATCCCTAAGCCCCGGGGTCACAATTTCAGCAAAAATCTGACTTTTGGCAATTCACTCAAAAATGGTGCCAACCGGTTGTAAATGCTCACCTGAAAGCTTTGGCGATGGAAACAGAAGGCTTTTTATCACAGGACAAGAAATCAGACCTCATAAACTTAACCGGCAGAAAATATTTTTTTGAAAAAATCCCTAAGCCCCGGGGTCACAATTTCAGCAAAAATCTGACTTTTGGCAATTCACTCAAAAATGGTGCCAACCGGTTGTAAATGCTCACCTGAAAGCTTTGGCGATGGAAACAGAAGGCTTTTTATCACAGGACAAGAAATCAGCCCCCATAAACTTAACCGGCAGAAAATATTTTTTTGAAAAAATCCCTAAGCCCCGGGGTCACAATTTCAGCAAAAATCTGACTTTTGGCAATTCACTCAAAAATGGTGCCAAAAGCTTGAAAATGCTCCCCTGAAAGCTTTGGCGATGGAAACAGAAGGCCTTTTAACACAGGACAAGAAATCAGCCCTCAAAAACTTAACCGGCAGAAAATATTTTTTTGAAAACATCCCTAAGCCCCGGGGTCACAATTTCAGCAAAAATCTGACTTTTGGCAATTCACTCAAAAATGGTGCCAGAAGCTTGCAAATGATCCCATGAAAGCTTTGGCGATGGAAACAGAAGGCTTTTTATCACAGGACAAGAAATCAGCCCTCAAAAACGTAACCAGCAAAAAATATTTTTTTGAAAAAATCCCTAAGCCCCGGGGTCACAATTTCAGCCAAAATCTGACTTTTGGCAATTCACTCAAAAATGGTGCCAGAAGCTTGCAAATGCTCCCCTGAATGCTTTGACGATGGAAACAGAAGGCTTTTTATCACAGGACAAGAAATCAGCCCTCAAAAACTTAACCGGCAGAAAATATTTTTTTGAAAAAATCCCTAAGCCCCGGGGTCACAATTTCAGCAAAAATCTGACTTTTGGCAATTCACTCAAAAATGGTGCCAGAAGCTTGCAAATGATCCCCTGAAAGCTTTGGCGATGGAAACAGAAGGCTTTTTATCACAGGACAAGAAATCAGCCCTCAAAAACTTAACCGGCAGAAAATATTTTTTTGAAAAAATCCCTAAGCCCCGGGGTCACAATTTCAGCAAAAATCTGACTTTTGGCAATTCACTCAAAAATGGTGCCAACCGGTTGTAAATGCTCACCTGAAAGCTTTGGCGATGGAAACAGAAGGCTTTTTATCACAGGACAAGAAATCAGACCTCATAAACTTAACCGGCAGAAAATATTTTTTTGAAAAAATCCCTAAGCCCCGGGGTCACAATTTCAGCAAAAATCTGACTTTTGGCAATTCACTCAAAAATGGTGCCAGAAGCTTGCAAATGATGCCCTGAAAGCTTTGGGGATGGAAACAGAAGGCTTTTTATCACAGGACAAGAAATCAGCCTTCAAAAACTTAACCGGCAGAAAATATTTTTTTGAAAAAATCCCTAAGCCCCGGGGTCACAATTTCAGCAAAAATCTGACTTTTGGCAATTCACTCAAAAATGGTGCCAGAAGCTTGCAAATGATGCCCTGAAAGCTTTGGGGATGGAAACAGAAGGCTTTTTATCACAGGACAAGAAATCAGCCCTCAAAAAGTTAACCGGCAGAAAATATTTTTTTGAAAAAATCCCTAAGCCCCGGGGTCACAATTTCAGCAAAAATCTGACTTTTGGCAATTCACTCAAAAATGGTGCCAGAAGCTTGCAAATGATGCCCTGAAAGCTTTGGCGATGGAAACAGAAGGCTTTTTATCACAGGACAAGAAATCAGCCCTCAAAAACGTAACCGGCAGAAAATATTTTTTTGAAAAAATCCCTAAGCCCCGGGGTCACAATTTCAGCAAAAATCTGACTTTTGGCAATTCACTCAAAAATGGTGCCAGAAGCTTGCAAATGATCCCCTGAAAGCTTTGGCGATGGAAACAGAAGGCTTTTTATCACAGGACAAGAAATCAGCCCTCAAAAACTTAACCGGCAGAAAATATTTTTTTGAAAAAATCCCTAAGCCCCGGGGTCACAATTTCAGCAAAAATCTGACTTTTGGCAATTCACTCAAAAATGGTGCCAAAAGCTTGAAAATGCTCTCCTGAAAGGTTTGGCACTCGAAACAGAAGGCTTTTTATCACAGGACAAGAAATCAGCCCTCAAAAACTTAACGGGCAGAAAATATTTTTTTGAAAAAATCCCTAAGCCCCGGTCGGGGTCACAATATCAGCAAAAATCTGACTTTTGGCAATTCACTCAAAAATGGTGCCAGAAGCTTGCAAATGATCCCCTGAAAGCTTTGGCGATGGAAACAGAAGGCTTTTTATCACAGGACAAGAAATCAGCCCTCAAAAACTTAACCGGCAGAAAATATTTTTTTGAAAAAATCCCTAAGCCCCGGGGTCACAATTTCAGCAAAAATCTGACTTTTGGCAATTTACTCAAAAATGATGCCAGAAGCTTGCAAATGATCCCCTGAAAGCTTTGGCGATGGAAACAGAAGGCTTTTTATCACAGGACAAGAAATCAGCCCTCAAAAACGTAACCGGCAAAAAATATTTTTTTGAAAAAATCCCTAAGCCCCGGGGTCACAATTTCAGCCAAAATCTGACTTTTGGCAATTCACTCAAAAATGGTGCCAGAAGCTTGCAAATGCTCCCCTGGATGCTTTGGCGATGGAAACAGAAGGCTTTTTATCACAGGACAAGAAATCAGCCCTCAAAAACTTAACCGGCAGAAAATATTTTTTTGAAAAAATCCCTAAGCCCCGGGGTCACAATTTCAGCAAAAATCTGACTTTTGGCAATTCACTCAAAAATGGTGCCAGAAGCTTGCAAATGATCCCCTGAAAGCTTTGGCGATGGAAACAGAAGGCTTTTTATCACAGGACAAGAAATCAGCCCTCAAAAACTTAACCGGCAGAAAATATTTTTTTGAAAAAATCCCTAAGCCCCGGGGTCACAATTTCAGCAAAAATCTGACTTTTGGCAATTCACTCAAAAATGGTGCCAGAAGCTTGCAAATGATCCCCTGAAAGCTTTGGCGATGGAAACAGAAGGCTTTTTATCACAGGACAAGAAATCAGCCCTCAAAAACTTAACCGGCAGAAAATATTTTTTTGAAAAAATCCCTAAGCCCCGGGGTCACAATTTCAGCAAAAATCTGACTTTTGGCAATTCACTCAAAAATGGTGCCAACCGGTTGTAAATGCTCACCTGAAAGCTTTGGCGATGGAAACAGAAGGCTTTTTATCACAGGACAAGAAATCAGCCCCCATAAACTTAACCGGCAGAAAATATTTTTTTGAAAAAATCCCTAAGCCCCGGGGTCACAATTTCAGCAAAAATCTGACTTTTGGCAATTCACTCAAAAATGGTGCCAAAAGCTTGAAAATGCTCCCCTGAAAGCTTTGGCGATGGAAACAGAAGGCCCTTTAACACAGGACAAGAAATCAGCCCTCAAAAACTTAACCGGCAGAAAATATTTTTTTGAAAAAATCCCTAAGCCCCGGGGTCACAATTTCAGCAAAAATCTGACTTTTGGCAATTCACTCAAAAATGGTGCCAGAAGCTTGCAAATGATCCCATGAAAGCTTTGGCGATGGAAACAGAAGGCTTTTTATCACAGGACAAGAAATCAGCCCTCTAAAACGTAACCGGCAAAAAATATTTTTTTGAAAAAATCCCTAAGCCCCGGGGTCACAATTTCAGCCAAAATCTGACTTTTGGCAATTCACTCAAAAATGGTGCCAGAAGCTTGCAAATGCTCCCCTGAATGCTTTGGCGATGGAAACAGAAGGCTTTTTATCACAGGACAAGAAATCAGCCCTCAAAAACTTAACCGGCAGAAAATATTTTTTTGAAAAAATCCCTAAGCCCCGGGGTCACAATTTCAGCAAAAATCTGACTTTTGGCAATTCACTCAAAAATGGTGCCAGAAGCTTGCAAATGATCCCCTGAAAGCTTTGGCGATGGAAACAGAAGGCTTTTTATCACAGGACAAGAAATCAGCCCTCAAAAACTTAACCGGCAGAAAATATTTTTTTGAAAAAATCCCTAAGCCCCGGGGTCACAATTTCAGCAAAAATCTGACTTTTGGCAATTCACTCAAAAATGGTGCCAACCGGTTGTAAATGCTCACCTG
This sequence comes from Podarcis vaucheri, assembly GCF_965113315.1. Taxonomy (NCBI): domain Eukaryota; kingdom Metazoa; phylum Chordata; class Lepidosauria; order Squamata; family Lacertidae; genus Podarcis; species Podarcis vaucheri. Next base: position 69,408,196 of record NC_138767.1, on the reverse strand, counting down.
AAAGCTTTGGCGATGGAAACAGAAGGCTTTTTATCACAGGACAAGAAATCAGCCCTCAAAAACTTAACCGGCAGAAAATATTTTTTTGAAAAAATCCCTAAGCCCCGGGGTCACAATTTCAGCAAAAATCTGACTTTTGGCAATTCACTCAAAAATGGTGCCAGAAGCTTGCAAATGATGCCCTGAAAGCTTTGGGGATGGAAACAGAAGACTTTTTATCACAGGACAAGAAATCAGCCCTCAAAAACTTAACCGGCAGAAAATATTTTTTTGAAAAAATCCCTAAGCCCCGGGGTCACAATTTCAGCAAAAATCTGACTTTTGGCAATTCACTCAAAAATGGTGCCAGAAGCTTGCAAATGATGCCCTGAAAGCTTTGGGGATGGAAACAGAAGGCTTTTTATCACAGGACAAGAAATCAGCCCTCAAAAAGTTAACCGGCAGAAAATATTTTTTTGAAAAAATCCCTAAGCCCCGGGGTCACAATTTCAGCAAAAATCTGACTTTTGGCAATTCACTCAAAAATGGTGCCAGAAGCTTGCAAATGATGCCCTGAAAGCTTTGGCGATGGAAACAGAAGGCTTTTTATCACAGGACAAGAAATCAGCCCTCAAAAACGTAACCGGCAGAAAATATTTTTTTGAAAAAATCCCTAAGCCCCGGGGTCACAATTTCAGCAAAAATCTGACTTTTGGCAATTCACTCAAAAATGGTGCCAGAAGCTTGCAAATGATGCCCTGAAAGCTTTGGGGATGGAAACAGAAGGCTTTTTATCACAGGACAAGAAATCAGCCCTCAAAAACTTAACCGGCAGAAAATATTTTTTTGAAAAAATCCCTAAGCCCCGGGGTCACAATTTCAGCAAAAATCTGACTTTTGGCAATTCACTCAAAAATGGTGCCAGAAGCTTGCAAATGATCCCCTGAAAGCTTTGGCGATGGAAACAGAAGGCTTTTTATCACAGGACAAGAAATCAGCCCTCAAAAACTTAACCGGCAGAAAATATTTTTTTGAAAAAATCCCTAAGCCCCGGGGTCACAATTTCAGCAAAAATCTGACTTTTGGCAATTCACTCAAAAATGGTGCCAAAAGCTTGAAAATGCTCTCCTGAAAGTTTTGGCACTCGAAACAGAAGGCTTTTTATCACAGGACAAGAAATCAGCCCTCAAAAACTTAACGGGCAGAAAATATTTTTCTGAAAAAATCCCTAAGCCCCGGTCGGGGTCACAATTTCAGCAAAAATCTGACTTTTGGCAATTCACTCAAAAATGGTGCCAGAAGCTTGCAAATGATCCCCTGAAAGCTTTGGCGATGGAAACAGAAGGCTTTTTATCACAGGACAAGAAATCAGCCCTCAAAAACTTAACCGGCAGAAAATATTTTTTTGAAAAAATCCCTAAGCCCCGGGGTCACAATTTCAGCAAAAATCTGACTTTTGGCAATTTACTCAAAAATGATGCCAGAAGCTTGCAAATGATCCCCTGAAAGCTTTGGCGATGGAAACAGAAGGCTTTTTATCACAGGACAAGAAATCAGCCCTCAAAAACGTAACCGGCAAAAAATATTTTTTTGAAAAAATCCCTAAGCCCCGGGGTCACAATTTCAGCCAAAATCTGACTTTTGGCAATTCACTCAAAAATGGTGCCAGAAGCTTGCAAATGATCCCCTGAAAGCTTTGGCGATGGAAACAGAAGGCTTTTTATCACAGGACAAGAAATCAGCCCTCAAAAACTTAACCGGCAGAAAATATTTTTTTGAAAAAATCCCTAAGCCCCGGGGTCACAATTTCAGCAAAAATCTGACTTTTGGCAATTCACTCAAAAATGGTGCCAACCGGTTGTAAATGCTCACCTGAAAGCTTTGGCGATGGAAACAGAAGGCTTTTTATCACAGGACAAGAAATCAGCCCCCATAAACTTAACCGGCAGAAAATATTTTTTTGAAAAAATCCCTAAGCCCCGGGGTCACAATTTCAGCAAAAATCTGACTTTTGGCAATTCACTCAAAAATGGTGCCAAAAGCTTGAAAATGCTCCCCTGAAAGCTTTGGCGATGGAAACAGAAGGCCTTTTAACACAGGACAAGAAATCAGCCCTCAAAAACTTAACCGGCAGAAAATATTTTTTTGAAAAAATCCCTAAGCCCCGGGGTCACAATTTCAGCAAAAATCTGACTTTTGGCAATTCACTCAAAAATGGTGCCAGAAGCTTGCAAATGATCCCATGAAAGCTTTGGCGATGGAAACAGAAGGCTTTTTATCACAGGACAAGAAATCAGCCCTCAAAAACGTAACCGGCAAAAAATATTTTTTTGAAAAAATCCCTAAGCCCCGGGGTCACAATTTCAGCCAAAATCTGACTTTTGGCAATTCACTCAAAAATGGTGCCAGAAGCTTGCAAATGATCCCCTGAAAGCTTTGGCGATGGAAACAGAAGGCTTTTTATCACAGGACAAGAAATCAGCCCTCAAAAACTTAACCGGCAGAAAATATTTTTTTGAAAAAATCCCTAAGCCCCGGGGTCACAATTTCAGCAAAAATCTGACTTTTGGCAATTCACTCAAAAATGGTGCCAACCGGTTGTAAATGCTCACCTGAAAGCTTTGGCGATGGAAACAGAAGGCCTTTTAACACAGGACAAGAAATCAGCCCTCAAAAACTTAACCGGCAGAAAATATTTTTTTGAAAAAATCCCTAAGCCCCGGGGTCACAATTTCAGCAAAAATCTGACTTTTGGCAATTCACTCAAAAATGGTGCCAGAAGCTTGCAAATGATCCCATGAAAGCTTTGGCGATGGAAACAGAAGGCTTTTTATCACAGGACAAGAAATCAGCCCTCTAAAACGTAACCGGCAAAAAATATTTTTTTGAAAAAATCCCTAAGCCCCGGGGTCACAATTTCAGCCAAAATCTGACTTTTGGCAATTCACTCAAAAATGGTGCCAGAAGCTTGCAAATGCTCCCCTGAATGCTTTGGCGATGGAAACAGAAGGCTTTTTATCACAGGACAAGAAATCAGCCCTCAAAAACTTAACCGGCAGAAAATATTTTTTTGAAAAAATCCCTAAGCCCCGGGGTCACAATTTCAGCAAAAATCTGACTTTTGGCAATTCACTCAAAAATGGTGCCAGAAGCTTGCAAATGATCCCCTGAAAGCTTTGGCGATGGAAACAGAAGGCTTTTTATCACAGGACAAGAAATCAGCCCTCAAAAACTTAACCGGCAGAAAATATTTTTTTGAAAAAATCCCTAAGCCCCGGGGTCACAATTTCAGCAAAAATCTGACTTTTGGCAATTCACTCAAAAATGGTGCCAACCGGTTGTAAATGCTCACCTGAAAGCTTTGGCGATGGAAACAGAAGGCTTTTTATCACAGGACAAGAAATCAGCCCTCAAAAACTTAACCGGCAGAAAATATTTTTTTGAAAAAATCCCTAAGCCCCGGGGTCACAATTTCAGCAAAAATCTGACTTTTGGCAATTCACTCAAAAATGGTGCCAGAAGCTTGCAAATGATGCCCTGAAAGCTTTGGGGATGGAAACAGAAGACTTTTTATCACAGGACAAGAAATCAGCCCTCAAAAACTTAACCGGCAGAAAATATTTTTTTGAAAAAATCCCTAAGCCCCGGGGTCACAATTTCAGCAAAAATCTGACTTTTGGCAATTCACTCAAAAATGGTGCCAGAAGCTTGCAAATGATGCCCTGAAAGCTTTGGGGATGGAAACAGAAGGCTTTTTATCACAGGACAAGAAATCAGCCCTCAAAAAGTTAACCGGCAGAAAATATTTTTTTGAAAAAATCCCTAAGCCCCGGGGTCACAATTTCAGCAAAAATCTGACTTTTGGCAATTCACTCAAAAATGGTGCCAGAAGCTTGCAAATGATGCCCTGAAAGCTTTGGCGATGGAAACAGAAGGCTTTTTATCACAGGACAAGAAATCAGCCCTCAAAAACGTAACCGGCAGAAAATATTTTTTTGAAAAAATCCCTAAGCCCCGGGGTCACAATTTCAGCAAAAATCTGACTTTTGGCAATTCACTCAAAAATGGTGCCAGAAGCTTGCAAATGATGCCCTGAAAGCTTTGGGGATGGAAACAGAAGGCTTTTTATCACAGGACAAGAAATCAGCCCTCAAAAACTTAACCGGCAGAAAATATTTTTTTGAAAAAATCCCTAAGCCCCGGGGTCACAATTTCAGCAAAAATCTGACTTTTGGCAATTCACTCAAAAATGGTGCCAGAAGCTTGCAAATGATCCCCTGAAAGCTTTGGCGATGGAAACAGAAGGCTTTTTATCACAGGACAAGAAATCAGCCCTCAAAAAGTTAACCGGCAGAAAATATTTTTTTGAAAAAATCCCTAAGCCCCGGGGTCACAATTTCAGCAAAAATCTGACTTTTGGCAATTCACTCAAAAATGGTGCCAGAAGCTTGCAAATGATGCCCTGAAAGCTTTGGCGATGGAAACAGAAGGCTTTTTATCACAGGACAAGAAATCAGCCCTCAAAAACGTAACCGGCAGAAAATATTTTTTTGAAAAAATCCCTAAGCCCCGGGGTCACAATTTCAGCAAAAATCTGACTTTTGGCAATTCACTCAAAAATGGTGCCAGAAGCTTGCAAATGATGCCCTGAAAGCTTTGGGGATGGAAACAGAAGGCTTTTTATCACAGGACAAGAAATCAGCCCTCAAAAACTTAACCGGCAGAAAATATTTTTTTGAAAAAATCCCTAAGCCCCGGGGTCACAATTTCAGCAAAAATCTGACTTTTGGCAATTCACTCAAAAATGGTGCCAGAAGCTTGCAAATGATCCCCTGAAAGCTTTGGCGATGGAAACAGAAGGCTTTTTATCACAGGACAAGAAATCAGCCCTCAAAAACTTAACCGGCAGAAAATATTTTTTTGAAAAAATCCCTAAGCCCCGGGGTCACAATTTCAGCAAAAATCTGACTTTTGGCAATTCACTCAAAAATGGTGCCAAAAGCTTGAAAATGCTCTCCTGAAAGGTTTGGCACTCGAAACAGAAGGCTTTTTATCACAGGACAAGAAATCAGCCCTCAAAAACTTAACGGGCAGAAAATATTTTTTTGAAAAAATCCCTAAGCCCCGGTCAGGGTCACAATTTCAGCAAAAATCTGACTTTTGGCAATTCACTCAAAAATGGTGCCAGAAGCTTGCAAATGATCCCCTGAAAGCTTTGGCGATGGAAACAGAAGGCTTTTTATCACAGGACAAGAAATCAGCCCTCAAAAACTTAACCGGCAGAAAATATTTTTTTGAAAAAATCCCTAAGCCCCGGGGTCACAATTTCAGCAAAAATCTGACTTTTGGCAATTTACTCAAAAATGATGCCAGAAGCTTGCAAATGATCCCCTGAAAGCTTTGGCGATGGAAACAGAAGGCTTTTTATCACAGGACAAGAAATCAGCCCTCAAAAACGTAACCGGCAAAAAATATTTTTTTGAAAAAATCCCTAAGCCCCGGGGTCACAATTTCAGCCAAAATCTGACTTTTGGCAATTCACTCAAAAATGGTGCCAGAAGCTTGCAAATGCTCCCCTGAATGCTTTGGCGATGGAAACAGAAGGCTTTTTATCACAGGACAAGAAATCAGCCCTCAAAAACTTAACCGGCAGAAAATATTTTTTTGAAAAAATCCCTAAGCCCCGGGGTCACAATTTCAGCAAAAATCTGACTTTTGGCAATTCACTCAAAAATGGTGCCAGAAGCTTGCAAATGATCCCCTGAAAGCTTTGGCGATGGAAACAGAAGGCTTTTTATCACAGGACAAGAAATCAGCCCTCAAAAACTTAACCGGCAGAAAATATTTTTTTGAAAAAATCCCTAAGCCCCGGGGTCACAATTTCAGCAAAAATCTGACTTTTGGCAATTCACTCAAAAATGGTGCCAACCGGTTGTAAATGCTCACCTGAAAGCTTTGGCGATGGAAACAGAAGGCTTTTTATCACAGGACAAGAAATCAGCCCCCATAAACTTAACCGGCAGAAAATATTTTTTTGAAAAAATCCCTAAGCCCCGGGGTCACAATTTCAGCAAAAATCTGACTTTTGGCAATTCACTCAAAAATGGTGCCAAAAGCTTGAAAATGCTCCCCTGAAAGCTTTGGCGATGGAAACAGAAGGCCTTTTAACACAGGACAAGAAATCAGCCCTCAAAAACTTAACCGGCAGAAAATATTTTTTTGAAAAAATCCCTAAGTCCCGGGGTCACAATTTCAGCAAAAATCTGACTTTTGGCAATTCACTCAAAAATGGTGCCAGAAGCTTGCAAATGATCCCATGAAAGCTTTGGCGATGGAAACAGAAGGCTTTTTATCACAGGACAAGAAATCAGCCCTCAAAAACGTAACCGGCAAAAAATATTTTTTTGAAAAAATCCCTAAGCCCCGGGGTCACAATTTCAGCCAAAATCTGACTTTTGGCAATTCACTCAAAAATGGTGCCAGAAGCTTGCAAATGCTCCCCTGAATGCTTTGGCGATGGAAACAGAAGGCTTTTTATCACAGGACAAGAAATCAGCCCTCAAAAACTTAACCGGCAGAAAATATTTTTTTGAAAAAATCCCTAAGCCCCGGGGTCACAATTTCAGCAAAAATCTGACTTTTGGCAATTCACTCAAAAATGGTGCCAGAAGCTTGCAAATGATCCCCTGAAAGCTTTGGCGATGGAAACAGAAGGCTTTTTATCACAGGACAAGAAATCAGCCCTCAAAAACTTAACCGGCAGAAAATATTTTTTTGAAAAAATCCCTAAGCCCCGGGGTCACAATTTCAGCAAAAATCTGACTTTTGGCAATTCACTCAAAAATGGTGCCAACCGGTTGTAAATGCTCACCTGAAAGCTTTGGCGATGGAAACAGAAGGCTTTTTATCACAGGACAAGAAATCAGACCTCATAAACTTAACCGGCAGAAAATATTTTTTTGAAAAAATCCCTAAGCCCCGGGGTCACAATTTCAGCAAAAATCTGACTTTTGGCAATTCACTCAAAAATGGTGCCAACCGGTTGTAAATGCTCACCTGAAAGCTTTGGCGATGGAAACAGAAGGCTTTTTATCACAGGACAAGAAATCAGCCCCCATAAACTTAACCGGCAGAAAATATTTTTTTGAAAAAATCCCTAAGCCCCGGGGTCACAATTTCAGCAAAAATCTGACTTTTGGCAATTCACTCAAAAATGGTGCCAACCGGTTGTAAATGCTCACCTGAAAGCTTTGGCGATGGAAACAGAAGGCTTTTTATCACAGGACAAGAAATCAGACCTCATAAACTTAACCGGCAGAAAATATTTTTTTGAAAAAATCCCTAAGCCCCGGGGTCACAATTTCAGCAAAAATCTGACTTTTGGCAATTCACTCAAAAATGGTGCCAAAAGCTTGAAAATGCTCCCCTGAAAGCTTTGGCGATGGAAACAGAAGGCCTTTTAACACAGGACAAGAAATCAGCCCTCAAAAACTTAACCGGCAGAAAATATTTTTTTGAAAAAATCCCTAAGCCCCGGGGTCACAATTTCAGCAAAAATCTGACTTTTGGCAATTCACTCAAAAATGGTGCCAGAAGCTTGCAAATGATCCCCTGAAAGCTTTGGCGATGGAAACAGAAGGCTTTTTATCACAGGACAAGAAATCAGCCCTCAAAAACTTAACCGGCAGAAAGTATTTTTTTGAAAAAATCCCTAAGCCCCGGGGTCACAATTTCAGCAAAAATCTGACTTTTGGCAATTCACTCAAAAATGGTGCCAAAAGCTTGAAAATGCTCTCCTGAAAGGTTTGGCACTCGAAACAGAAGGCTTTTTATCACAGGACAAGAAATCAGCCCTAAAAAACTTAACCGGCAGAAAATATTTTTTTGAAAAAACCCCTAAGCCCCGGGGTCACAATTTCAGCAAAAATCTGACTTTTGGCAATTCACTCAAAAATGGTGCCAGAAGCTTGCAAATGATCCCCTGAAAGCTTTGGCGATGGAAACAGAAGGCTTTTTATCACAGGACAAGAAATCAGCCCTCAAAAACTTAACCGGCAGAAAATATTTTTTTGAAAAAATCCCTAAGCCCCGGGGTCACAATTTCAGCAAAAATCTGACTTTTGGCAATTCACTCAAAAATGGTGCCAGAAGCTTGCAAATGATCCCCTGAAAGCTTTGGCGATGGAAACAGAAGGCTTTTTATCACAGGACAAGAAATCAGCCCTCAAAAAGTTAACCGGCAGAAAATATTTTTTTGAAAAAATCCCTAAGCCCCGGGGTCACAATTTCAGCAAAAATCTGACTTTTGGCAATTCACTCAAAAATGGTGCCAGAAGCTTGCAAATGATGCCCTGAAAGCTTTGGCGATGGAAACAGAAGGCTTTTTATCACAGGACAAGAAATCAGCCCTCAAAAACGTAACCGGCAGAAAATATTTTTTTGAAAAAATCCCTAAGCCCCGGGGTCACAATTTCAGCAAAAATCTGACTTTTGGCAATTCACTCAAAAATGGTGCCAGAAGCTTGCAAATGATGCCCTGAAAGCTTTGGGGATGGAAACAGAAGGCTTTTTATCACAGGACAAGAAATCAGCCCTCAAAAACTTAACCGGCAGAAAATATTTTTTTGAAAAAATCCCTAAGCCCCGGGGTCACAATTTCAGCAAAAATCTGACTTTTGGCAATTTACTCAAAAATGATGCCAGAAGCTTGCAAATGATCCCCTGAAAGCTTTGGCGATGGAAACAGAAGGCTTTTTATCACAGGACAAGAAATCAGCCCTCAAAAACGTAACCGGCAAAAAATATTTTTTTGAAAAAATCCCTAAGCCCCGGGGTCACAATTTCAGCCAAAATCTGACTTTTGGCAATTCACTCAAAAATGGTGCCAGAAGCTTGCAAATGCTCCCCTGAATGCTTTGGCGATGGAAACAGAAGGCTTTTTATCACAGGACAAGAAATCAGCCCTCAAAAACGTAACCGGCAAAAAATATTTTTTTGAAAAAATCCCTAAGCCCCGGGGTCACAATTTCAGCAAAAATCTGACTTTTGGCAATTCACTCAAAAATGGTGCCAAAAGCTTGAAAATGCTCTCCTGAAAGGTTTGGCACTCGAAACAGAAGGCTTTTTATCACAGGACAAGAAATCAGCCCTAAAAAACTTAACCGGCAGAAAATATTTTTTTGAAAAAATCCCTAAGCCCCGGGGTCACAATTTCAGCAAAAATCTGACTTTTGGCAATTCACTCAAAAATGGTGCCAGAAGCTTGCAAATGATCCCCTGAAAGCTTTGGCGATGGAAACAGAAGGCTTTTTATCACAGGACAAGAAATCAGCCCTCAAAAACTTAACCGGCAGAAAATATTTTTTTGAAAAAATCCCTAAGCCCCGGGGTCACAATTTCAGCAAAAATCTGACTTTTGGCAATTCACTCAAAAATGGTGCCAGAAGCTTGCAAATGATCCCCTGAAAGCTTTGGCGATGGAAACAGAAGGCTTTTTATCACAGGACAAGAAATCAGCCCTCAAAAAGTTAACCGGCAGAAAATATTTTTTTGAAAAAATCCCTAAGCCCCGGGGTCACAATTTCAGCAAAAATCTGACTTTTGGCAATTCACTCAAAAATGGTGCCAGAAGCTTGCAAATGATGCCCTGAAAGCTTTGGCGATGGAAACAGAAGGCTTTTTATCACAGGACAAGAAATCAGCCCTCAAAAACGTAACCGGCAGAAAATATTTTTTTGAAAAAATCCCTAAGCCCCGGGGTCACAATTTCAGCAAAAATCTGACTTTTGGCAATTCACTCAAAAATGGTGCCAGAAGCTTGCAAATGATGCCCTGAAAGCTTTGGGGATGGAAACAGAAGGCTTTTTATCACAGGACAAGAAATCAGCCCTCAAAAACTTAACCGGCAGAAAATATTTTTTTGAAAAAATCCCTAAGCCCCGGGGTCACAATTTCAGCAAAAATCTGACTTTTGGCAATTCACTCAAAAATGGTGCCAGAAGTTTGCAAATGATCCCCTGAAAGCTTTGGCGATGGAAACAGAAGGCTTTTTATCACAGGACAAGAAATCAGCCCTCAAAAACTTAACCGGCAGAAAATATTTTTTTGAAAAAATCCCTAAGCCCCGGGGTCACAATTTCAGCAAAAATCTGACTTTTGGCAATTCACTCAAAAATGGTGCCAAAAGCTTGAAAATGCTCTCCTGAAAGGTTTGGCACTCGAAACAGAAGGCTTTTTATCACAGGACAAGAAATCAGCCCTCAAAAACTTAACGGGCAGAAAATATTTTTTTGAAAAAATCCCTAAGCCCCGGTCGGGGTCACAATTTCAGCAAAAATCTGACTTTTGGCAATTCACTCAAAAATGGTGCCAGAAGCTTGCAAATGATCCCCTGAAAGCTTTGGCGATGGAAACAGAAGGCCTTTTAACACAGGACAAGAAATCAGCCCTCAAAAACTTAACCGGCAGAAAATATTTTTTTGAAAAAATCCCTAAGCCCCGGGGTCACAATTTCAGCAAAAATCTGACTTTTGGCAATTCACTCAAAAATGGTGCCAGAAGCTTGCAAATGATCCCCTGAAAGCTTTGGCGATGGAAACAGAAGGCTTTTTTATCACAGGACAAGAAATCAGCCCTCAAAAACTTAACCGGCAGAAAGTATTTTTTTGAAAAAATCCCTAAGCCCCGGGGTCACAATTTCAGCAAAAATCTGACTTTTGGCAATTCACTCAAAAATGGTGCCAAAAGCTTGAAAATGCTCTCCTGAAAGGTTTGGCACTCGAAACAGAAGGCTTTTTATCACAGGACAAGAAATCAGCCCTAAAAAACTTAACCGGCAGAAAATATTTTTTTGAAAAAATCCCTAAGCCCCGGGGTCACAATTTCAGCAAAAATCTGACTTTTGGCAATTCACTCAAAAATGGTGCCAGAAGCTTGCAAATGATGCCCTGAAAGCTTTGGGGATGGAAACAGAAGACTTTTTATCACAGGACAAGAAATCAGCCCTCAAAAACTTAACCGGCAGAAAATATTTTTTTGAAAAAATCCCTAAGCCCCGGGGTCACAATTTCAGCAAAAATCTGACTTTTGGCAATTCACTCAAAAATGGTGCCAGAAGCTTGCAAATGATGCCCTGAAAGCTTTGGGGATGGAAACAGAAGGCTTTTTATCACAGGACAAGAAATCAGCCCTCAAAAAGTTAACCGGCAGAAAATATTTTTTTGAAAAAATCCCTAAGCCCCGGGGTCACAATTTCAGCAAAAATCTGACTTTTGGCAATTCACTCAAAAATGGTGCCAGAAGCTTGCAAATGATGCCCTGAAAGCTTTGGCGATGGAAACAGAAGGCTTTTTATCACAGGACAAGAAATCAGCCCTCAAAAACGTAACCGGCAGAAAATATTTTTTTGAAAAAATCCCTAAGCCCCGGGGTCACAATTTCAGCAAAAATCTGACTTTTGGCAATTCACTCAAAAATGGTGCCAGAAGCTTGCAAATGATGCCCTGAAAGCTTTGGGGATGGAAACAGAAGGCTTTTTATCACAGGACAAGAAATCAGCCCTCAAAAACTTAACCGGCAGAAAATATTTTTTTGAAAAAATCCCTAAGCCCCGGGGTCACAATTTCAGCAAAAATCTGACTTTTGGCAATTCACTCAAAAATGGTGCCAGAAGCTTGCAAATGATCCCCTGAAAGCTTTGGCGATGGAAACAGAAGGCTTTTTATCACAGGACAAGAAATCAGCCCTCAAAAACTTAACCGGCAAAAAATATTTTTTTGAAAAAATCCCTAAGCCCCGGGGTCACAATTTCAGCCAAAATCTGACTTTTGGCAATTCACTCAAAAATGGTGCCAGAAGCTTGCAAATGCTCCCCTGAATGCTTTGGCGATGGAAACAGAAGGCTTTTTATCACAGGACAAGAAATCAGCCCTCAAAAACTTAACCGGCAGAAAATATTTTTTTGAAAAAATCCCTAAGCCCCGGGGTCACAATTTCAGCAAAAATCTGACTTTTGGCAATTCACTCAAAAATGGTGCCAGAAGCTTGCAAATGATCCCCTGAAAGCTTTGGCGATGGAAACAGAAGGCTTTTTATCACAGGACAAGAAATCAGCCCTCAAAAACTTAACCGGCAGAAAATATTTTTTTGAAAAAATCCCTAAGCCCCGGGGTCACAATTTCAGCAAAAATCTGACTTTTGGCAATTCACTCAAAAATGGTGCCAACCGGTTGTAAATGCTCACCTGAAAGCTTTGGCGATGGAAACAGAAGGCTTTTTATCACAGGACAAGAAATCAGCCCCCATAAACTTAACCGGCAGAAAATATTTTTTTGAAAAAATCCCTAAGCCCCGGGGTCACAATTTCAGCAAAAATCTGACTTTTGGCAATTCACTCAAAAATGGTGCCAAAAGCTTGAAAATGCTCCCCTGAAAGCTTTGGCGATGGAAACAGAAGGCCTTTTAACACAGGACAAGAAATCAGCCCTCAAAAACTTAACCGGCAGAAAATATTTTTTTGAAAAAATCCCTAAGCCCCGGGGTCACAATTTCAGCAAAAATCTGACTTTTGGCAATTCACTCAAAAATGGTGCCAGAAGCTTGCAAATGATCCCATGAAAGCTTTGGCGATGGAAACAGAAGGCTTTTTATCACAGGACAAGAAATCAGCCCTCAAAAACGTAACCGGCAAAAAATATTTTTTTGAAAAAATCCCTAAGCCCCGGGGTCACAATTTCAGCCAAAATCTGACTTTTGGCAATTCACTCAAAAATGGTGCCAGAAGCTTGCAAATGATCCCCTGAAAGCTTTGGCGATGGAAACAGAAGGCTTTTTATCACAGGACAAGAAATCAGCCCTCAAAAACTTAACCGGCAGAAAATATTTTTTTGAAAAAATCCCTAAGCCCCGGGGTCACAATTTCAGCAAAAATCTGACTTTTGGCAATTCACTCAAAAATGGTGCCAACCGGTTGTAAATGCTCACCTGAAAGCTTTGGCGATGGAAACAGAAGGCCTTTTAACACAGGACAAGAAATCAGCCCTCAAAAACTTAACCGGCAGAAAATATTTTTTTGAAAAAATCCCTAAGCCCCGGGGTCACAATTTCAGCAAAAATCTGACTTTTGGCAATTCACTCAAAAATGGTGCCAGAAGCTTGCAAATGATCCCATGAAAGCTTTGGCGATGGAAACAGAAGGCTTTTTATCACAGGACAAGAAATCAGCCCTCTAAAACGTAACCGGCAAAAAATATTTTTTTGAAAAAATCCCTAAGCCCCGGGGTCACAATTTCAGCCAAAATCTGACTTTTGGCAATTCACTCAAAAATGGTGCCAGAAGCTTGCAAATGCTCCCCTGAATGCTTTGGCGATGGAAACAGAAGGCTTTTTATCACAGGACAAGAAATCAGCCCTCAAAAACTTAACCGGCAGAAAATATTTTTTTGAAAAAATCCCTAAGCCCCGGGGTCACAATTTCAGCAAAAATCTGACTTTTGGCAATTCACTCAAAAATGGTGCCAGAAGCTTGCAAATGATCCCCTGAAAGCTTTGGCGATGGAAACAGAAGGCTTTTTATCACAGGACAAGAAATCAGCCCTCAAAAACTTAACCGGCAGAAAATATTTTTTTGAAAAAATCCCTAAGCCCCGGGGTCACAATTTCAGCAAAAATCTGACTTTTGGCAATTCACTCAAAAATGGTGCCAACCGGTTGTAAATGCTCACCTGAAAGCTTTGGCGATGGAAACAGAAGGCTTTTTATCACAGGACAAGAAATCAGCCCTCAAAAACTTAACCGGCAGAAAATATTTTTTTGAAAAAATCCCTAAGCCCCGGGGTCACAATTTCAGCAAAAATCTGACTTTTGGCAATTCACTCAAAAGTGGTGCCAGAAGCTTGCAAATGATGCCCTGAAAGCTTTGGGGATGGAAACAGAAGACTTTTTATCACAGGACAAGAAATCAGCCCTCAAAAACTTAACCGGCAGAAAATATTTTTTTGAAAAAATCCCTAAGCCCCGGGGTCACAATTTCAGCAAAAATCTGACTTTTGGCAATTCACTCAAAAATGGTGCCAGAAGCTTGCAAATGATGCCCTGAAAGCTTTGGGGATGGAAACAGAAGGCTTTTTATCACAGGACAAGAAATCAGCCCTCAAAAAGTTAACCGGCAGAAAATATTTTTTTGAAAAAATCCCTAAGCCCCGGGGTCACAATTTCAGCAAAAATCTGACTTTTGGCAATTCACTCAAAAATGGTGCCAGAAGCTTGCAAATGATGCCCTGAAAGCTTTGGCGATGGAAACAGAAGGCTTTTTATCACAGGACAAGAAATCAGCCCTCAAAAACGTAACCGGCAGAAAATATTTTTTTGAAAAAATCCCTAAGCCCCGGGGTCACAATTTCAGCAAAAATCTGACTTTTGGCAATTCACTCAAAAATGGTGCCAGAAGCTTGCAAATGATGCCCTGAAAGCTTTGGGGATGGAAACAGAAGGCTTTTTATCACAGGACAAGAAATCAGCCCTCAAAAACTTAACCGGCAGAAAATATTTTTTTGAAAAAATCCCTAAGCCCCGGGGTCACAATTTCAGCAAAAATCTGACTTTTGGCAATTCACTCAAAAATGGTGCCAGAAGCTTGCAAATGATCCCCTGAAAGCTTTGGCGATGGAAACAGAAGGCTTTTTATCACAGGACAAGAAATCAGCCCTCAAAAACTTAACCGGCAGAAAATATTTTTTTGAAAAAATCCCTAAGCCCCGGGGTCACAATTTCAGCAAAAATCTGACTTTTGGCAATTCACTCAAAAATGGTGCCAAAAGCTTGAAAATGCTCTCCTGAAAGGTTTGGCACTCGAAACAGAAGGCTTTTTATCACAGGACAAGAAATCAGCCCTCAAAAACTTAACGGGCAGAAAATATTTTTTTGAAAAAATCCCTAAGCCCCGGTCAGGGTCACAATTTCAGCAAAAATCTGACTTTTGGCAATTCACTCAAAAATGGTGCCAGAAGCTTGCAAATGATCCCCTGAAAGCTTTGGCGATGGAAACAGAAGGCTTTTTATCACAGGACAAGAAATCAGCCCTCAAAAACTTAACCGGCAGAAAATATTTTTTTGAAAAAATCCCTAAGCCCCGGGGTCACAATTTCAGCAAAAATCTGACTTTTGGCAATTTACTCAAAAATGATGCCAGAAGCTTGCAAATGATCCCCTGAAAGCTTTGGCGATGGAAACAGAAGGCTTTTTATCACAGGACAAGAAATCAGCCCTCAAAAACGTAACCGGCAAAAAATATTTTTTTGAAAAAATCCCTAAGCCCCGGGGTCACAATTTCAGCCAAAATCTGACTTTTGGCAATTCACTCAAAAATGGTGCCAGAAGCTTGCAAATGCTCCCCTGAATGCTTTGGCGATGGAAACAGAAGGCTTTTTATCACAGGACAAGAAATCAGCCCTCAAAAACTTAACCGGCAGAAAATATTTTTTTGAAAAAATCCCTAAGCCCCGGGGTCACAATTTCAGCAAAAATCTGACTTTTGGCAATTCACTCAAAAATGGTGCCAGAAGCTTGCAAATGATCCCCTGAAAGCTTTGGCGATGGAAACAGAAGGCTTTTTATCACAGGACAAGAAATCAGCCCTCAAAAACTTAACCGGCAGAAAATATTTTTTTGAAAAAATCCCTAAGCCCCGGGGTCACAATTTCAGCAAAAATCTGACTTTTGGCAATTCACTCAAAAATGGTGCCAACCGGTTGTAAATGCTCACCTGAAAGCTTTGGCGATGGAAACAGAAGGCTTTTTATCACAGGACAAGAAATCAGCCCCCATAAACTTAACCGGCAGAAAATATTTTTTTGAAAAAATCCCTAAGCCCCGGGGTCACAATTTCAGCAAAAATCTGACTTTTGGCAATTCACTCAAAAATGGTGCCAAAAGCTTGAAAATGCTCCCCTGAAAGCTTTGGCGATGGAAACAGAAGGCCTTTTAACACAGGACAAGAAATCAGCCCTCAAAAACTTAACCGGCAGAAAATATTTTTTTGAAAAAATCCCTAAGCCCCGGGGTCACAATTTCAGCAAAAATCTGACTTTTGGCAATTCACTCAAAAATGGTGCCAGAAGCTTGCAAATGATCCCATGAAAGCTTTGGCGATGGAAACAGAAGGCTTTTTATCACAGGACAAGAAATCAGCCCTCAAAAACGTAACCGGCAAAAAATATTTTTTTGAAAAAATCCCTAAGCCCCGGGGTCACAATTTCAGCCAAAATCTGACTTTTGGCAATTCACTCAAAAATGGTGCCAGAAGCTTGCAAATGCTCCCCTGAATGCTTTGGCGATGGAAACAGAAGGCTTTTTATCACAGGACAAGAAATCAGCCCTCAAAAACTTAACCGGCAGAAAATATTTTTTTGAAAAAATCCCTAAGCCCCGGGGTCACAATTTCAGCAAAAATCTGACTTTTGGCAATTCACTCAAAAATGGTGCCAGAAGCTTGCAAATGATCCCCTGAAAGCTTTGGCGATGGAAACAGAAGGCTTTTTATCACAGGACAAGAAATCAGCCCTCAAAAACTTAACCGGCAGAAAATATTTTTTTGAAAAAATCCCTAAGCCCCGGGGTCACAATTTCAGCAAAAATCTGACTTTTGGCAATTCACTCAAAAATGGTGCCAACCGGATGTAAATGCTCACCTGAAAGCTTTGGCGATGGAAACAGAAGGCTTTTTATCACAGGACAAGAAATCAGACCTCATAAACTTAACCGGCAGAAAATATTTTTTTGAAAAAATCCCTAAGCCCCGGGGTCACAATTTCAGCAAAAATCTGACTTTTGGCAATTCACTCAAAAATGGTGCCAACCGGTTGTAAATGCTCACCTGAAAGCTTTGGCGATGGAAACAGAAGGCTTTTTATCACAGGACAAGAAATCAGCCCCCATAAACTTAACCGGCAGAAAATATTTTTTTGAAAAAATCCCTAAGCCCCGGGGTCACAATTTCAGCAAAAATCTGACTTTTGGCAATTCACTCAAAAATGGTGCCAACCGGTTGTAAATGCTCACCTGAAAGCTTTGGCGATGGAAACAGAAGGCTTTTTATCACAGGACAAGAAATCAGACCTCATAAACTTAACCGGCAGAAAATATTTTTTTGAAAAAATCCCTAAGCCCCGGGGTCACAATTTCAGCAAAAATCTGACTTTTGGCAATTCACTCAAAAATGGTGCCAGAAGCTTGCAAATGATCCCCTGAAAGCTTTGGCGATGGAAACAGAAGGCTTTTTATCACAGGACAAGAAATCAGCCCTCAAAAACTTAACCGGCAGAAAGTATTTTTTTGAAAAAATCCCTAAGCCCCGGGGTCACAATTTCAGCAAAAATCTGACTTTTGGCAATTCACTCAAAAATGGTGCCAAAAGCTTGAAAATGCTCTCCTGAAAGGTTTGGCACTCGAAACAGAAGGCTTTTTATCACAGGACAAGAAATCAGCCCTAAAAAACTTAACCGGCAGAAAATATTTTTTTGAAAAAATCCCTAAGCCCCGGGGTCACAATTTCAGCAAAAATCTGACTTTTGGCAATTCACTCAAAAATGGTGCCAGAAGCTTGCAAATGATCCCCTGAAAGCTTTGGCGATGGAAACAGAAGGCTTTTTATCACAGGACAAGAAATCAGCCCTCAAAAACTTAACCGGCAGAAAATATTTTTTTGAAAAAATCCCTAAGCCCCGGGGTCACAATTTCAGCAAAAATCTGACTTTTGGCAATTCACTCAAAAATGGTGCCAAAAGCTTGAAAATGCTCTCCTGAAAGGTTTGGCACTCGAAACAGAAGGCTTTTTATCACAGGACAAGAAATCAGCCCTCAAAAACTTAACGGGCAGAAAATATTTTTTTGAAAAAATCCCTAAGCCCCGGTCGGGGTCACAATTTCAGCAAAAATCTGACTTTTGGCAATTCACTCAAAAATGGTGCCAGAAGCTTGCAAATGATCCCCTGAAAGCTTTGGCGATGGAAACAGAAGGCTTTTTATCACAGGACAAGAAATCAGCCCTCAAAAACTTAACCGGCAGAAAATATTTTTTTGAAAAAATCCCTAAGCCCCGGGGTCACAATTTCAGCAAAAATCTGACTTTTGGCAATTCACTCAAAAATGGTGCCAGAAGCTTGCAAATGATCCCCTGAAAGCTTTGGCGATGGAAACAGAAGGCTTTTTATCACAGGACAAGAAATCAGCCCTCAAAAAGTTAACCGGCAGAAAATATTTTTTTGAAAAAATCCCTAAGCCCCGGGGTCACAATTTCAGCAAAAATCTGACTTTTGGCAATTCACTCAAAAATGGTGCCAGAAGCTTGCAAATGATGCCCTGAAAGCTTTGGCGATGGAAACAGAAGGCTTTTTATCACAGGACAAGAAATCAGCCCTCAAAAACGTAACCGGCAGAAAATATTTTTTTGAAAAAATCCCTAAGCCCCGGGGTCACAATTTCAGCAAAAATCTGACTTTTGGCAATTCACTCAAAAATGGTGCCAGAAGCTTGCAAATGATGCCCTGAAAGCTTTGGGGATGGAAACAGAAGGCTTTTTATCACAGGACAAGAAATCAGCCCTCAAAAACTTAACCGGCAGAAAATATTTTTTTGAAAAAATCCCTAAGCCCCGGGGTCACAATTTCAGCAAAAATCTGACTTTTGGCAATTCACTCAAAAATGGTGCCAGAAGTTTGCAAATGATCCCCTGAAAGCTTTGGCGATGGAAACAGAAGGCTTTTTATCACAGGACAAGAAATCAGCCCTCAAAAACTTAACCGGCAGAAAATATTTTTTTGAAAAAATCCCTAAGCCCCGGGGTCACAATTTCAGCAAAAATCTGACTTTTGGCAATTCACTCAAAAATGGTGCCAGAAGCTTGCAAATGATCCCCTGAAAGCTTTGGCGATGGAAACAGAAGGCTTTTTTATCACAGGACAAGAAATCAGCCCTCAAAAACTTAACCGGCAGAAAGTATTTTTTTGAAAAAATCCCTAAGCCCCGGGGTCACAATTTCAGCAAAAATCTGACTTTTGGCAATTCACTCAAAAATGGTGCCAAAAGCTTGAAAATGCTCTCCTGAAAGGTTTGGCACTCGAAACAGAAGGCTTTTTATCACAGGACAAGAAATCAGCCCTAAAAAACTTAACCGGCAGAAAATATTTTTTTGAAAAAATCCCTAAGCCCCGGGGTCACAATTTCAGCAAAAATCTGACTTTTGGCAATTCACTCAAAAATGGTGCCAGAAGCTTGCAAATGATCCCCTGAAAGCTTTGGCGATGGAAACAGAAGGCTTTTTATCACAGGACAAGAAATCAGCCCTCAAAAACTTAACCGGCAGAAAATATTTTTTTGAAAAAATCCCTAAGCCCCGGGGTCACAATTTCAGCAAAAATCTGACTTTTGGCAATTCACTCAAAAATGGTGCCAGAAGCTTGCAAATGACCCCCTGAAAGCTTTGGCGATGGAAACAGAAGGCTTTTTATCACAGGACAAGAAATCAGCCCTCAAAAAGTTAACCGGCAGAAAATATTTTTTTGAAAAAATCCCTAAGCCCCGGGGTCACAATTTCAGCAAAAATCTGACTTTTGGCAATTCACTCAAAAATGGTGCCAGAAGCTTGCAAATGATGCCCTGAAAGCTTTGGCGATGGAAACAGAAGGCTTTTTATCACAGGACAAGAAATCAGCCCTCAAAAACGTAACCGGCAGAAAATATTTTTTTGAAAAAATCCCTAAGCCCCGGGGTCACAATTTCAGCAAAAATCTGACTTTTGGCAATTCACTCAAAAATGGTGCCAGAAGCTTGCAAATGATGCCCTGAAAGCTTTGGGGATGGAAACAGAAGGCTTTTTATCACAGGACAAGAAATCAGCCCTCAAAAACTTAACCGGCAGAAAATATTTTTTTGAAAAAATCCCTAAGCCCCGGGGTCACAATTTCAGCAAAAATCTGACTTTTGGCAATTCACTCAAAAATGGTGCCAGAAGTTTGCAAATGATCCCCTGAAAGCTTTGGCGATGGAAACAGAAGGCTTTTTATCACAGGACAAGAAATCAGCCCTCAAAAACTTAACCGGCAGAAAATATTTTTTTGAAAAAATCCCTAAGCCCCGGGGTCACAATTTCAGCAAAAATCTGACTTTTGGCAATTCACTCAAAAATGGTGCCAAAAGCTTGAAAATGCTCTCCTGAAAGGTTTGGCACTCGAAACAGAAGGCTTTTTATCACAGGACAAGAAATCAGCCCTCAAAAACTTAACGGGCAGAAAATATTTTTTTGAAAAAATCCCTAAGCCCCGGTCGGGGTCACAATTTCAGCAAAAATCTGACTTTTGGCAATTCACTCAAAAATGGTGCCAGAAGCTTGCAAATGATCCCCTGAAAGCTTTGGCGATGGAAACAGAAGGCTTTTTATCACAGGACAAGAAATCAGCCCTCAAAAACTTAACCGGCAGAAAATATTTTTTTGAAAAAATCCCTAAGCCCCGGGGTCACAATTTCAGCAAAAATCTGACTTTTGGCAATTTACTCAAAAATGATGCCAGAAGCTTGCAAATGATCCCCTGAAAGCTTTGGCGATGGAAACAGAAGGCTTTTTATCACAGGACAAGAAATCAGCCCTCAAAAACGTAACCGGCAAAAAATATTTTTTTGAAAAAATCCCTAAGCCCCGGGGTCACAATTTCAGCCAAAATCTGACTTTTGGCAATTCACTCAAAAATGGTGCCAGAAGCTTGCAAATGCTCCCCTGAATGCTTTGGCGATGGAAACAGAAGGCTTTTTATCACAGGACAAGAAATCAGCCCTCAAAAACTTAACCGGCAGAAAATATTTTTTTGAAAAAATCCCTAAGCCCCGGGGTCACAATTTCAGCAAAAATCTGACTTTTGGCAATTCACTCAAAAATGGTGCCAGAAGCTTGCAAATGATCCCCTGAAAGCTTTGGCGATGGAAACAGAAGGCTTTTTATCACAGGACAAGAAATCAGCCATCAAAAACTTAACCGGCAGAAAATATTTTTTTGAAAAAATCCCTAAGCCCCGGGGTCACAATTTCAGCAAAAATCTGACTTTTGGCAATTCACTCAAAAATGGTGCCAACCGGTTGTAAATGCTCACCTGAAAGCTTTGGCGATGGAAACAGAAGGCTTTTTATCACAGGACAAGAAATCAGCCCCCATAAACTTAACCGGCAGAAAATATTTTTTTGAAAAAATCCCTAAGCCCCGGGGTCACAATTTCAGCAAAAATCTGACTTTTGGCAATTCACTCAAAAATGGTGCCAAAAGCTTGAAAATGCTCCCCTGAAAGCTTTGGCGATGGAAACAGAAGGCCTTTTAACACAGGACAAGAAATCAGCCCTCAAAAACTTAACCGGCAGAAAATATTTTTTTGAAAAAATCCCTAAGCCCCGGGGTCACAATTTCAGCAAAAATCTGACTTTTGGCAATTCACTCAAAAATGGTGCCAGAAGCTTGCAAATGATCCCATGAAAGCTTTGGCGATGGAAACAGAAGGCTTTTTATCACAGGACAAGAAATCAGCCCTCAAAAACGTAACCGGCAAAAAATATTTTTTTGAAAAAATCCCTAAGCCCCGGGGTCACAATTTCAGCCAAAATCTGACTTTTGGCAATTCACTCAAAAATGGTGCCAGAAGCTTGCAAATGCTCCCTTGAATGCTTTGGCGATGGAAACAGAAGGCTTTTTATCACAGGACAAGAAATCAGCCCTCAAAAACTTAACCGGCAGAAAATATTTTTTTGAAAAAATCCCTAAGCCCCGGGGTCACAATTTCAGCAAAAATCTGACTTTTGGCAATTCACTCAAAAATGGTGCCAACCGGTTGTAAATGCTCACCTGAAAGCTTTGGCGATGGAAACAGAAGGCTTTTTATCACAGGACAAGAAATCAGCCCCCATAAACTTAACCGGCAGAAAATATTTTTTTGAAAAAATCCCTAAGCCCCGGGGTCACAATTTCAGCAAATATCTGACTTTTGGCAATTCACTCAAAAATGGTGCCAAAAGCTTGAAAATGCTCCCCTGAAAGCTTTGGCGATGGAAACAGAAGGCCTTTTAACACAGGACAAGAAATCAGCCCTCAAAAACTTAACCGGCAGAAAATATTTTTTTGAAAAAATCCCTAAGCCCCGGGGTCACAATTTCAGCAAAAATCTGACTTTTGGCAATTCACTCAAAAATGGTGCCAGAAGCTTGCAAATGATCCCATGAAAGCTTTGGCGATGGAAACAGAAGGCTTTTTATCACAGGACAAGAAATCAGCCCTCAAAAACGTAACCGGCAAAAAATATTTTTTTGAAAAAATCCCTAAGCCCCGGGGTCACAATTTCAGCCAAAATCTGACTTTTGGCAATTCACTCAAAAATGGTGCCAGAAGCTTGCAAATGCTCCCCTGAATGCTTTGGCGATGGAAACAGATGGCTTTTTATCACAGGACAAGAAATCAGCCCTCAAAAACTTAACCGGCAGAAAATATTTTTTTGAAAAAATCCCTAAGCCCCGGGGTCACAATTTCAGCAAAAATCTGACTTTTGGCAATTCACTCAAAAATGGTGCCAGAAGCTTGCAAATGATCCCCTGAAAGCTTTGGCGATGGAAACAGAAGGCTTTTTATCACAGGACAAGAAATCAGCCCTCAAAAACTTAACCGGCAGAAAATATTTTTTTGAAAAAATCCCTAAGCCCCGGGGTCACAATTTCAGCAAAAATCTGACTTTTGGCAATTCACTCAAAAATGGTGCCAACCGGTTGTAAATGCTCACCTGAAAGCTTTGGCGATGGAAACAGAAGGCTTTTTATCACAGGACAAGAAATCAGACCTCATAAACTTAACCGGCAGAAAATATTTTTTTGAAAAAATCCCTAAGCCCCGGGGTCACAATTTCAGCAAAAATCTGACTTTTGGCAATTCACTCAAAAATGGTGCCAAAAGCTTGAAAATGCTCCCCTGAAAGCTTTGGCGATGGAAACAGAAGGCCTTTTAACACAGGACAAGAAATCAGCCCTCAAAAACTTAACCGGCAGAAAATATTTTTTTGAAAAAATCCCTAAGCCCCGGGGTCACAATTTCAGCAAAAATCTGACTTTTGGCAATTCACTCAAAAATGGTGCCAGAAGCTTGCAAATGATCCCCTGAAAGCTTTGGCGATGGAAACAGAAGGCTTTTTATCACAGGACAAGAAATCAGCCCTCAAAAACTTAACCGTCAGAAGATACTTTTTTGAAAAAATCCCTAAGCCCCGGGGTCACAATTTCAGCAAAAAACTGACTTTTGGCAATTCACTCAAAAATGGTGCCAAAAGCTTGAAAATGCTCTCCTGAAAGGTTTGGCACTCGAAACAGAAGGCTTTTTATCACAGGACAAGAAATCAGCCCTAAAAAACTTAACGGGCAGAAAATATTTTTTTGAAAAAATCCCTAAGCCCCGGGGTCACAATTTCAGCAAAAATCTGACTTTTGGCAATTCACTCAAAAATGGTGCCAGAAGCTTGCAAATGATCCCCTGAAAGCTTTGGCGATGGAAACAGAAGGCTTTTTATCACAGGACAAGAAATCAGCCCTCAAAAACTTAACCGGCAGAAAATATTTTTTTGAAAAAATCCCTAAGCCCCGGGTCACAATTTCAGCAAAAATCTGACTTTTGGCAATTCACTCAAAAATGGTGCCAGAAGCTTGCAAATGATCCCCTGAAAGCTTTGGCGATGGAAACAGAAGGCTTTTTATCACAGGACAAGAAATCAGCCCTCAAAAACTTAACCGGCAGAAAATATTTTTTTGAAAAAATCCCTAAGCCCCGGGGTCACAATTTCAGCAAAAATCTGACTTTTGGCAATTCACTCAAAAATGGTGCCAACCGGTTGTAAATGCTCACCTGAAAGCTTTGGCGATGGAAACAGAAGGCTTTTTATCACAGGACAAGAAATCAGCCCCCATAAACTTAACCGGCAGAAAATATTTTTTTGAAAAAATCCCTAAGCCCCGGGGTCACAATTTCAGCAAATATCTGACTTTTGGCAATTCACTCAAAAATGGTGCCAAAAGCTTGAAAATGCTCCCCTGAAAGCTTTGGCGATGGAAACAGAAGGCCTTTTAACACAGGACAAGAAATCAGCCCTCAAAAACTTAACCGGCAGAAAATATTTTTTTGAAAAAATCCCTAAGCCCCGGGGTCACAATTTCAGCAAAAATCTGACTTTTGGCAATTCACTCAAAAATGGTGCCAGAAGCTTGCAAATGATCCCATGAAAGCTTTGGCGATGGAAACAGAAGGCTTTTTATCACAGGACAAGAAATCAGCCCTCAAAAACGTAACCGGCAAAAAATATTTTTTTGAAAAAATCCCTAAGCCCCGGGGTCACAATTTCAGCCAAAATCTGACTTTTGGCAATTCACTCAAAAATGGTGCCAGAAGCTTGCAAATGCTCCCCTGAATGCTTTGGCGATGGAAACAGATGGCTTTTTATCACAGGACAAGAAATCAGCCCTCAAAAACTTAACCGGCAGAAAATATTTTTTTGAAAAAATCCCTAAGCCCCGGGGTCACAATTTCAGCAAAAATCTGACTTTTGGCAATTCACTCAAAAATGGTGCCAGAAGCTTGCAAATGATCCCCTGAAAGCTTTGGCGATGGAAACAGAAGGCTTTTTATCACAGGACAAGAAATCAGCCCTCAAAAACTTAACCGGCAGAAAATATTTTTTTGAAAAAATCCCTAAGCCCCGGGGTCACAATTTCAGCAAAAATCTGACTTTTGGCAATTCACTCAAAAATGGTGCCAACCGGTTGTAAATGCTCACCTGAAAGCTTTGGCGATGGAAACAGAAGGCTTTTTATCACAGGACAAGAAATCAGACCTCATAAACTTAACCGGCAGAAAATATTTTTTTGAAAAAATCCCTAAGCCCGGGGGTCACAATTTCAGCAAAAATCTGACTTTTGGCAATTCACTCAAAAATGGTGCCAAAAGCTTGAAAATGCTCCCCTGAAAGCTTTGGCGATGGAAACAGAAGGCCTTTTAACACAGGACAAGAAATCAGCCCTCAAAAACTTAACCGGCAGAAAATATTTTTTTGAAAAAATCCCTAAGCCCCGGGGTCACAATTTCAGCAAAAATCTGACTTTTGGCAATTCACTCAAAAATGGTGCCAGAAGCTTGCAAATGATCCCCTGAAAGCTTTGGCGATGGAAACAGAAGGCTTTTTATCACAGGACAAGAAATCAGCCCTCAAAAACTTAACCGTCAGAAGATACTTTTTTGAAAAAATCCCTAAGCCCCGGGGTCACAATTTCAGCAAAAAACTGACTTTTGGCAATTCACTCAAAAATGGTGCCAAAAGCTTGAAAATGCTCTCCTGAAAGTTTGGCACTCGAAACAGAAGGCTTTTTATCACAGGACAAGAAATCAGCCCTAAAAAACTTAACCGGCAGAAAATATTTTTTTGAAAAAATCCCTAAGCCCCGGGGTCACAATTTCAGCAAAAATCTGACTTTTGGCAATTCACTCAAAAATGGTGCCAGAAGCTTGCAAATGATCCCCTGAAAGCTTTGGCGATGGAAACAGAAGGCTTTTTATCACAGGACAAGAAATCAGCCCTCAAAAACTTAACCGGCAGAAAATATTTTTTTGAAAAAATCCCTAAGCCCCGGGGTCACAATTTCAGCAAAAATCTGACTTTTGGCAATTCACTCAAAAATGGTGCCAGAAGCTTGCAAATGATCCCCTGAAAGCTTTGGCGATGGAAACAGAAGGCTTTTTATCACAGGACAAGAAATCAGCCCTCAAAAACTTAACCGGCAGAAAATATTTTTTTGAAAAAATCCCTAAGCCCCGGGGTCACAATTTCAGCAAAAATCTGACTTTTGGCAATTCACTCAAAAATGGTGCCAAAAGCTTGAAAATGCTCTCCTGAAAGGTTTGGCACTCGAAACAGAAGGCTTTTTATCACAGGACAAGAAATCAGCCCTCAAAAACTTAACCGGCAGAAAATATTTTTTTGAAAAAATCCCTAAGCCCCGGGGTCACAATTTCAGCAAAAATCTGACTTTTGGCAATTCACTCAAAAATGGTGCCAAAAGCTTGAAAATGCTCTCCTGAAAGGTTTGGCACTCGAAACAGAAGGCTTTTTATCACAGGACAAGAAATCAGCCCTCAAAAACTTAACCGGCAGAAAATATTTTTTTGAAAAAATCCCTAAGCCCCGGGGTCACAATTTCAGCAAAAATCTGACTTTTGGCAATTCACTCAAAAATGGTGCCAGAAGCTTGCAAATGATCCCCTGAAAGCTTTGGCGATGGAAACAGAAGGCTTTTTATCACAGGACAAGAAATCAGCCCTCAAAAACTTAACCGGCAGAAAATATTTTTTTGAAAAAATCCCTAAGCCCCGGGGTCACAATTTCAGCAAAAATCTGACTTTTGGCAGTTCACTCAAAAATGGTGCCAGAAGCTTGCAAATGATCCCCTGAAAGCTTTGGCGATGGAAACAGAAGGCTTTTTATCACAGGACAAGAAATCAGCCCTCAAAAACGTAACCAGCAGAAAATATTTTTTTGAAAAAATCCCTAAGCCCCGGGGTCACAATTTCAGCCAAAATCTGACTTTTGGCAATTCACTCAAAAATGGTGCCAGAAGCTTGCAAATGACCCCCTGAAAGCTTTGGCGATGGAAACAGAAGGCTTTTTATCACAGGACAAGAAATCAGCCCTCAAAAACTTAACCGGCAGCAAATATTTTTTTGAAAAAATCCCTAAGCCCCGGGGTCACAATTTCAGCAAAAATCTGACTTTTGGCAATTCACTCAAAAATGGTGCCAGAAGCTTGCAAATGATGCCCTGAAAGCTTTGGGGATGGAAACAGAAGGCTTTTTATCACAGGACAAGAAATCAGCCCTCAAAAACTTAACCGGCAGAAAATATTTTTTTGAAAATATCCCTAAGCCCCGGGGTCACAATTTCAGCAAAAATCTGACTTTTGGCAGTTCACTCAAAAATGGTGCCAGAAGCTTGCAAATGATCCCCTGAAAGCTTTGGCGATGGAAACAGAAGGCTTTTTATCACAGGACAAGAAATCAGCCCTCAAAAACGTAACCAGCAGAAAATATTTTTTTGAAAAAATCCCTAAGCCCCGGGGTCACAATTTCAGCCAAAATCTGACTTTTGGCAATTCACTCAAAAATGGTGCCAGAAGCTTGCAAATGACCCCCTGAAAGCTTTGGCGATGGAAACAGAAGGCTTTTTATCACAGGACAAGAAATCAGCCCTCAAAAACTTAACCGGCAGAAAATATTTTTTTGAAAAAATCCCTAAGCCCCGGGGTCACAATTTCAGCAAAAATCTGACTTTTGGCAATTCACTCAAAAATGGTGCCAGAAGCTTGCAAATGATGCCCTGAAAGCTTTGGGGATGGAAACAGAAGGCTTTTTATCACAGGACAAGAAATCAGCCCTCAAAAACTTAACCAGCAGAGAATATTTTTTTGAAAAAATCCCTAAGCCCCGGTTGGGGTCACAATTTCAGCAAAAATCTGACTTTTGGCAATTCACTCAAAAATAGTGCCAGAAGCTTGCAAATGATCCCCTGAAAGCTTTGGCGATGGAAACAGAAGGCTTTTTATCACAGGACAAGAAATCAGCCCTCAAAAACTTAACCGGCAGAAAATATTTTTTTGAAAAAATCCCTAAGCCCCGGAGTCACAATTTCAGCAAAAATCTGACTTTTGGCAATACACTCAAAAATGGTGCCAGAAGCTTGCAAATGATCCCCTGAAAGCTTTGGCGATGGAAACAGAAGGCTTTTTATCACAGGACAAGAAATCAGCCCTCAAAAACTTAACCGGCTGAAAATATTTTTTTGAAAAAATCCCTAAGCCCCGGGGTCACAATTTCAGCAAAAATCTGACTTTTGGCAATTCACTCAAAAATGGTGCCAGAAGCTTGCAAATGATGCCCTGAAAGCTTTGGCGATGGAAACAGAAGGCTTTTTATCACAGGACAAGAAATCAGCCCTCAAAAACGTAACCGGCAGAAAATATTTTTTTGAAAAAATCCCTAAGCCCCGGGGTCACAATTTCAGCAAAAATCTGACTTTTGGCAATTCACTCAAAAATGGTGCCAGAAGCTTGCAAATGATCCCCTGAAAGCTTTGGCGATGGAAACAGAAGGCTTTTTATCACAGGACAAGAAATCAGCCCTCAAAAACTTAACCGGCAGAAAATATTTTTTTGAAAAAATCCCTAAGCCCCGGGGTCACAATTTCAGCAAAAATCTGACTTTTGGCAATTCACTCAAAAATGGTGCCTAAAGCTTGAAAATGCTCTCCTGAAAGGTTTGGCACTCGAAACAGAAGGCTTTTTATAACAGGACAAGAAATCAGCCCTCAAAAACGTAACGGGCAGAAAATATTTTTTTGAAAAAATCCCTAAGCCCCGGTCGGGGTCACAATTTCAGCAAAAATCTGACTTTTGGCAATAAACTCAAAAATAGTGCCAGAAGTTTGCAAATGATCCCCTGAAAGCTTTGGCGATGGAAACAGAAGGCTTTTTATCACAGGACAAGAAATCAGCCCTCAAAAACTTAACGGGCAGAAAATATTTTTTTGAAAAAATCCCTAAGCCCCGGTCGGGGTCACAATTTCAGCAAAAATCTGACTTTTGGCAATTCACTCAAAAATGGTGCCAGAAGCTTGCAAATGATCCCCTGAAAGCTTTGGCGATGGAAACAGAAGGCTTTTTATCACAGGACAAGAAATCAGCCCTCAAAAACTTAACCGGCAGAAAATATTTTTTTGAAAAAATCCCTAAGCCCCGGAGTCACAATTTCAGCAAAAATCTGACTTTTGGCAATACACTCAAAAATGGTGCCAGAAGCTTGCAAATGATCCCCTGAAAGCTTTGGCGATGGAAACAGAAGGCTTTTTATCACAGGACAAGAAATCAGCCCTCAAAAACTTAACCGGCTGAAAATATTTTTTTGAAAAAATCCCTAAGCCCCGGGGTCACAATTTCAGCAAAAATCTGACTTTTGGCAATTCACTCAAAAATGGTGCCAGAAGCTTGCAAATGATGCCCTGAAAGCTTTGGCGATGGAAACAGAAGGCTTTTTATCCCAGGACAAGAAATCAGCCCTCAAAAACGTAACCGGCAGAAAATATTTTTTTGAAAAAATCCCTAAGCCCCGGGGTCACAATTTCAGCAAAAATCTGACTTTTGGCAATTCACTCAAAAATGGTGCCAGAAGCTTGCAAATGATCCCCTGAAAGCTTTGGCGATGGAAACAGAAGGCTTTTTATCACAGGACAAGAAATCAGCCCTCAAAAACTTAACCGGCAGAAAATATTTTTTTGAAAAAATCCCTAAGCCCCGGGGTCACAATTTCAGCAAAAATCTGACTTTTGGCAATACACTCAAAAATGGTGCCAGAAGCTTGCAAATGATCCCCTGAAAGCTTTGGCGATGGAAACAGAAGGCTTTTTATCACAGGACAAGAAATCAGCCCTCAAAAACGTAACCGGCAGAAAATATTTTTTTGAAAAAATCCCTAAGCCCCGGGGTCACAATTTCAGCAAAAATCTGACTTTTGGCAATTCACTCAAAAATGGTGCCAGAAGCTTGCAAATGATCCCCTGAAAGCTTTGGCGATGGAAACAGAAGGCTTTTTATCACAGGACAAGAAATCAGCCCTCAAAAACTTAACCGGCAGAAAATATTTTTTTGAAAAAATCCCTAAGCCCCGGAGTCACAATTTCAGCAAAAATCTGACTTTTGGCAATACACTCAAAAATGGTGCCAGAAGCTTGCAAATGATCCCCTGAAAGCTTTGGCGATGGAAACAGAAGGCTTTTTATCACAGGACAAGAAATCAGCCCTCAAAAACTTAACCGGCTGAAAATATTTTTTTGAAAAAATCCCTAAGCCCCGGGGTCACAATTTCAGCAAAAATCTGACTTTTGGCAATTCACTCAAAAATGGTGCCAGAAGCTTGCAAATGATGCCCTGAAAGCTTTGGCGATGGAAACAGAAGGCTTTTTATCACAGGACAAGAAATCAGCCCTCAAAAACGTAACCGGCAGAAAATATTTTTTTGAAAAAATCCCTAAGCCCCGGGGTCACAATTTCAGCAAAAATCTGACTTTTGGCAATTCACTCAAAAATGGTGCCAGAAGCTTGCAAATGATCCCCTGAAAGCTTTGGCGATGGAAACAGAAGGCTTTTTATCACAGGACAAGAAATCAGCCCTCAAAAACTTAACCGGCAGAAAATATTTTTTTGAAAAAATCCCTAAGCCCCGGGGTCACAATTTCAGCAAAAATCTGACTTTTGGCAGTTCACTCAAAAATGGTGCCAGAAGCTTGCAAATGATCCCCTGAAAGCTTTGGCGATGGAAACAGAAGGCTTTTTATCACAGGACAAGAAATCAGCCCTCAAAAACGTAACCGGCAGAAAATATTTTTTTGAAAAAATCCCTAAGCCCCGGGGTCACAATTTCAGCAAAAATCTGACTTTTGGCAATTCACTCAAAAATGGTGCCAGAAGCTTGCAAATGATGCCCTGAAAGCTTTGGGGATGGAAACAGAAGGCTTTTTATCACAGGACAAGAAATCAGCCCTCAAAAACTTAACCGGCAGAAAATATTTTTTTGAAAAAATCCCTAAGCCCCGGGGTCACAATTTCAGCAAAAATCTGACTTTTGGCAATTCACTCAAAAATGGTGCCTAAAGCTTGAAAATGCTCTCCTGAAAGGTTTGGCACTCGAAACAGAAGGCTTTTTATAACAGGACAAGAAATCAGCCCTCAAAAACGTAACGGGCAGAAAATATTTTTTTGAAAAAATCCCTAAGCCCCGGTCGGGGTCACAATTTCAGCAAAAATCTGACTTTTGGCAATAAACTCAAAAATAGTGCCAGAAGTTTGCAAATGATCCCCTGAAAGCTTTGGCGATGGAAACAGAAGGCTTTTTATCACAGGACAAGAAATCAGCCCTCAAAAACTTAACGGGCAGAAAATATTTTTTTGAAAAAATCCCTAAGCCCCGGTCGGGGTCACAATTTCAGCAAAAATCTGACTTTTGGCAATTCAATCAAAAATGGTGCCAGAAGCTTGCAAATGATCCCCTGAAAGCTTTGGCGATGGAAACAGAAGGCTTTTTATCACAGGACAAGAAATCAGCCCTCAAAAACTTAACCGGCAAAAAATATTTTTTTGAAAAAATCCCTAAGCCCCGGGGTCACAATTTCAGCAAAAATCTGACTTTTGGCAATTCACTCAAAAATGATGCCAGAAGCTTGCAAATGATCCCCTGAAAGCTTTGGCGATGGAAACAAGGCTTTTTATCACAGGACAAGAAATCAGCCCTCAAAAACGTAACCGGCAGAAAATATTTTTTTGAAAAAATCCCTAAGCCCCGGGGTCACAATTTCAGCAAAAATCTGACTTTTGGCAATTCACTCAAAAATGGTGCCAGAAGCTTGCAAATGATGCCCTGAAAGCTTTGGCGATGGAAACAGAAGGCTTTTTATCACAGGACAAGAAATCAGCCCTCAAAAACGTAACCGGCAGAAAATATTTTTTTGAAAAAATCCCTAAGCCCCGGGGTCACAATTTCAGCAAAAATCTGACTTTTGGCAATTCACTCAAAAATGGTGCCAGAAGCTTGCAAATGATCCCCTGAAAGCTTTGGCGATGGAAACAGAAGGCTTTTTATCACAGGACAAGAAATCAGCCCTCAAAAACTTAACCGGCAGAAAATATTTTTTTGAAAAAATCCCTAAGCCCCGGGGTCACAATTTCAGCAAAAATCTGACTTTTGGCAGTTCACTCAAAAATGGTGCCAGAAGCTTGCAAATGATCCCCTGAAAGCTTTGGCGATGGAAACAGAAGGCTTTTTATCACAGGACAAGAAATCAGCCCTCAAAAACGTAACCGGCAGAAAATATTTTTTTGAAAAAATCCCTAAGCCCCGGGGTCACAATTTCAGCAAAAATCTGACTTTTGGCAATTCACTCAAAAATGGTGCCAGAAGCTTGCAAATGATGCCCTGAAAGCTTTGGGGATGGAAACAGAAGGCTTTTTATCACAGGACAAGAAATCAGCCCTCAAAAACTTAACCGGCAGAAAATATTTTTTTGAAAAAATCCCTAAGCCCCGGGGTCACAATTTCAGCAAAAATCTGACTTTTGGCAATTCACTCAAAAATGGTGCCTAAAGCTTGAAAATGCTCTCCTGAAAGGTTTGGCACTCGAAACAGAAGGCTTTTTATAACAGGACAAGAAATCAGCCCTCAAAAACGTAACGGGCAGAAAATATTTTTTTGAAAAAATCCCTAAGCCCCGGTCGGGGTCACAATTTCAGCAAAAATCTGACTTTTGGCAATAAACTCAAAAATAGTGCCAGAAGTTTGCAAATGATCCCCTGAAAGCTTTGGCGATGGAAACAGAAGGCTTTTTATCACAGGACAAGAAATCAGCCCTCAAAAACTTAACGGGCAGAAAATATTTTTTTGAAAAAATCCCTAAGCCCCGGTCGGGGTCACAATTTCAGCAAAAATCTGACTTTTGGCAATTCAATCAAAAATGGTGCCAGAAGCTTGCAAATGATCCCCTGAAAGCTTTGGCGATGGAAACAGAAGGCTTTTTATCACAGGACAAGAAATCAGCCCTCAAAAACTTAACCGGCAAAAAATATTTTTTTGAAAAAATCCCTAAGCCCCGGGGTCACAATTTCAGCAAAAATCTGACTTTTGGCAATTCACTCAAAAATGATGCCAGAAGCTTGCAAATGATCCCCTGAAAGCTTTGGCGATGGAAACAAGGCTTTTTATCACAGGACAAGAAATCAGCCCTCAAAAACGTAACCGGCAGAAAATATTTTTTTGAAAAAATCCCTAAGCCCCGGGGTCACAATTTCAGCAAAAATCTGACTTTTGGCAATTCAATCAAAAATGGTGCCAGAAGCTTGCAAATGATCCCCTGAAAGATTTGGCACTCGAAACAGAAGGCCTTTTATCACAGGACAAGAAATCAGCCCTCAAAAACTTAACCGGCAGCAAATATTTTTTTGAAAAAATCCCTAAGCCCCGGTCGGGGTCACAATTTCAGCAAAAATCTGACTTTTGGCAATTCACTCAAAAATGGTGCCAGAAGCTTGCAAATGATGCCCTGAAAGGTTTGGGGATGGAAACAGAAGCCTTTTTATCACAGGACAAGAAATCAGCCCTCAAAAACTTAACCGGCAGAAAATATTTTTTTGAAAAAATCCCTAAGCCCCGGTCGGGGTCACAATTTCAGCAAAAATCTGACTTTTGGCAATTCACTCAAAAATGGTGCCAGAAGCTTGCAAATGATCCCCTGAAAGCTTTGGCGATGGAAACAGAAGGCTTTTTATCACAGGACAAGAAATCAGCCCTCAAAAACTTAACCGGCAGAAAATATTTTTTTGAAAAAATCCCTAAGCCCCGGGGTCACAATTTCAGCAAAAATCTGACTTTTGGCAATTCACTCAAAAATGATGCCAGAAGCTTGCAAATGATCCCCTGAAAGCTTTGGCGATGGAAACAAGGCTTTTTATCACAGGACAAGAAATCAGCCCTCAAAAACGTAACCGGCAGAAAATATTTTTTTGAAAAAATCCCTAAGCCCCGGGGTCACAATTTCAGCAAAAATCTGACTTTTGGCAATTCACTCAAAAATGGTGCCAGAAGCTTGCAAATGATCCCCTGAAAGATTTGGCACTCGAAACAGAAGGCCTTTTATCACAGGACAAGAAATCAGCCCTCAAAAACTTAACCGGCAGCAAATATTTTTTTGAAAAAATCCCTAAGCCCCGGGGTCACAATTTCAGCAAAAATCTGACTTTTGGCAATTCACTCAAAAATGGTGCCAGAAGCTTGCAAATGATGCCCTGAAAGGTTTGGGGATGGAAACAGAAGCCTTTTTATCACAGGACAAGAAATCAGCCCTCAAAAACTTAACCGGCTGAAAATATTTTTTTGAAAAAATCCCTAAGCCCCGGGGTCACAATTTCTGCAAAAATCTGACTTTTGGCAATTCACTCAAAAATAGTGCCAGAAGCTTGCAAATGATCCCCTGAAAGCTTTGGCGATGGAAACAGAACGCTTTTTATCACAGGACAAGAAATCAGCCCTCAAAAACTTAACCGGCAGAAAATATTTTTTTTAAAAAATCCCTAAGCCCCAGCCGGGGTCACAATTTCAGCAAAAATCTGACTTTTGGCAATTCACTCAAAAATGGTGCCAGAAGCTTGCAAATGATGCCCTGAAAGCTTTGGGGATGGAAACAGAAGGCTTTTTATCACAGGACAAGAAATCAGCCCTCAAAAACTTAACCGGCAGAAAATATTTTTTTGAAAAAATCCCTAAGCCCCGGGGTCACAATTTCAGCAAAAATCTGACTTTTGGCAATTCACTCAAAAATGGTGCCAAAAGCTTGAAAATGCTCCCCTGAAAGCTTTGGCGATGGAAACAGAAGGCCTTTTAACACAGGACAAGAAATCAGCCCTCAAAAACTTAACCGGCAGAAAATATTTTTTTGAAAAAATCCCTAAGCCCCGGGGTCACAATTTCAGCAAAAATCTGACTTTTGGCAATTCACTCAAAAATGGTGCCAGAAGCTTGCAAATGTTCCCCTGAAAGCTTTGGCGATGGAAACAGAAGGCTTTTTATCACAGGACAAGAAATCAGCCCTCAAAAACTTAACCGTCAGAAGATACTTTTTTGAAAAAATCCCTAAGCCCCGGGGTCACAATTTCAGCAAAAATCTGACTTTTGGCAATTCACTCAAAAATGGTGCCAGAAGCTTGCAAATGATCCCCTGAAAGCTTTGGCGATGGAAACAGAAGGCTTTTTATCACAGGACAAGAAATCAGCCCTCAAAAACTTAACCGGCAGAAAATATTTTTTTGAAAAAATCCCTAAGCCCCGGGGTCACAATTTCAGCAAAAATCTGACTTTTGGCAATTCACTCAAAAATGGTGCCAGAAGCTTGCAAATGATCCCCTGAAAGCTTTGGCGATGGAAACAGAAGGCTTTTTATCACAGGACAAGAAATCAGCCCTCAAAAACTTAACCGGCAGAAAATATTTTTTTGAAAAAATCCCTAAGCCCCGGGGTCACAATTTCAGCAAAAATCTGACTTTTGGCAATTCACTCAAAAATGGTGCCAAAAGCTTGAAAATGCTCTCCTGAAAGGTTTGGCACTCGAAACAGAAGGCTTTTTATCACAGGACAAGAAATCAGCCCTCAAAAACTTAACCGGCAGAAAATATTTTTTTGAAAAAATCCCTAAGCCCCGGGGTCACAATTTCAGCAAAAATCTGACTTTTGGCAATTCACTCAAAAATGGTGCCAAAAGCTTGAAAATGCTCTCCTGAAAGGTTTGGCACTCGAAACAGAAGGCTTTTTATCACAGGACAAGAAATCAGCCCTCAAAAACTTAACCGGCAGAAAATATTTTTTTGAAAAAATCCCTAAGCCCCGGTCGGGGTCACAATTTCAGCAAAAATCTGACTTTTGGCAATTCACTCAAAAATGGTGCCAGAAGCTTGCAAATGATCCCCTGAAAGCTTTGGCGATGGAAACAGAAGGCTTTTTATCACAGGACAAGAAATCAGCCCTCAAAAACTTAACCGGCAGAAAATATTTTTTTGAAAAAATCCCTAAGCCCCGGGGTCACAATTTCAGCAAAAATCTGACTTTTGGCAATTCACTCAAAAATGATGCCAGAAGCTTGCAAATGATCCCCTGAAAGCTTTGGCGATGGAAACAAGGCTTTTTATCACAGGACAAGAAATCAGCCCTCAAAAACGTAACCGGCAGAAAATATTTTTTTGAAAAAATCCCTAAGCCCCGGGGTCACAATTTCAGCAAAAATCTGACTTTTGGCAATTCACTCAAAAATGGTGCCAGAAGCTTGCAAATGATCCCCTGAAAGATTTGGCACTCGAAACAGAAGGCCTTTTATCACAGGACAAGAAATCAGCCCTCAAAAACTTAACCGGCAGCAAATATTTTTTTGAAAAAATCCCTAAGCCCCGGGGTCACAATTTCAGCAAAAATCTGACTTTTGGCAATTCACTCAAAAATGGTGCCAGAAGCTTGCAAATGATGCCCTGAAAGGTTTGGGGATGGAAACAGAAGCCTTTTTATCACAGGACAAGAAATCAGCCCTCAAAAACTTAACCGGCTGAAAATATTTTTTTGAAAAAATCCCTAAGCCCCGGGGTCACAATTTCTGCAAAAATCTGACTTTTGGCAATTCACTCAAAAATAGTGCCAGAAGCTTGCAAATGATCCCCTGAAAGCTTTGGCGATGGAAACAGAACGCTTTTTATCACAGGACAAGAAATCAGCCCTCAAAAACTTAACCGGCAGAAAATATTTTTTTTAAAAAATCCCTAAGCCCCAGCCGGGGTCACAATTTCAGCAAAAATCTGACTTTTGGCAATTCACTCAAAAATGGTGCCAGAAGCTTGCAAATGATGCCCTGAAAGCTTTGGGGATGGAAACAGAAGGCTTTTTATCACAGGACAAGAAATCAGCCCTCAAAAACTTAACCGGCAGAAAATATTTTTTTGAAAAAATCCCTAAGCCCCGGCCGGGGTCACAATTTCAGCAAAAATCTGACTTTTGGCAATTCACTCAAAAATGGTGCCAAAAGCTTGAAAATGCTCCCCTGAAAGCTTTGGCGATGGAAACAGAAGGCCTTTTAACACAGGACAAGAAATCAGCCCTCAAAAACTTAACCGGCAGAAAATATTTTTTTGAAAAAATCCCTAAGCCCCGGGGTCACAATTTCAGCAAAAAACTGACTTTTGGCAATTCACTCAAAAATGGTGCCAAAAGCTTGAAAATGCTCTCCTGAAAGGTTTGGCACTCGAAACAGAAGGCTTTTTATCACAGGACAAGAAATCAGCCCTAAAAAACTTAACCGGCAGAAAATATTTTTTTGAAAAAATCCCTAAGCCCCGGGGTCACAATTTCAGCAAAAATCTGACTTTTGGCAATTCACTCAAAAATGGTGCCAGAAGCTTGCAAATGATCCCCTGAAAGCTTTGGCGATGGAAACAGAAGGCTTTTTATCACAGGACAAGAAATCAGCCCTCAAAAACTTAACCGGCAGAAAATATTTTTTTGAAAAAATCCCTAAGCCCCGGGGTCACAATTTCAGCAAAAATCTGACTTTTGGCAATTCACTCAAAAATGGTGCCAGAAGCTTGCAAATGATCCCCTGAAAGCTTTGGCGATGGAAACAGAAGGCTTTTTATCACAGGACAAGAAATCAGCCCTCAAAAACTTAACCGGCAGAAAATATTTTTTTGAAAAAATCCCTAAGCCCCAGCCGGGGTCACAATTTCAGCAAAAATCTGACTTTTGGCAATTCACTCAAAAATGGTGCCAAAAGCTTGAAAATGCTCTCCTGAAAGGTTTGGCACTCGAAACAGAAGGCTTTTTATCACAGGACAAGAAATCAGCCCTCAAAAACTTAACCGGCAGAAAATATTTTTTTGAAAAAATCCCTAAGCCCCGGGGTCACAATTTCAGCAAAAATCTGACTTTTGGCAATTCACTCAAAAATGGTGCCAGAAGCTTGCAAATGATCCCCTGAAAGCTTTGGCGATGGAAGCAGAAGGCTTTTTATCACAGGACAAGAAATCAGCCCTCAAAAACGTAACCGGCAGAAAATATTTTTTTGAAAAAATCCCTAAGCCCCGGGGTCACAATTTCAGCAAAAATCTGACTTTTGGCAATTCACTCAAAAATGGTGCCAGAAGCTTGCAAATGATGCCCTGAAAGCTTTGGCGATGGAAACAGAAGGCTTTTTATCACAGGACAAGAAATCAGCCCTCAAAAACTTAACCGGCAGAAAATATTTTTTTGAAAAAATCCCTAAGCCCCGGGGTCACAATTTCAGCAAAAATCTGACTTTTGGCAATTCACTCAAAAATGGTGCCAGAAGCTTGCAAATGATCCCCTGAAAGCTTTGGCGATGGAAACAGAAGGCTTTTTATCACAGGACAAGAAATCAGCCCTCAAAAACTTAACCGGCAGAAAATATTTTTTTGAAAAAATCCCTAAGCCCCGGGGTCACAATTTCAGCAAAAATCTGACTTTTGGCAGTTCACTCAAAAATGGTGCCAGAAGCTTGCAAATGATCCCCTGAAAGCTTTGGCGATGGAAACAGAAGGCTTTTTATCACAGGACAAGAAATCAGCCCTCAAAAACGTAACCGGCAGAAAATATTTTTTTGAAAAAATCCCTAAGCCCCAGCCGGGGTCACAATTTCAGCAAAAATCTGACTTTTGGCAATTCACTCAAAAATGGTGCCAGAAGCTTGCAAATGATGCCCTGAAAGCTTTGGCGATGGAAACAGAAGGCTTTTTATCACAGGACAAGAAATCAGCCCTCAAAAACGTAACCGGCAGAAAATATTTTTTTGAAAAAATCCCTAAGCCCCGGGGTCACAATTTCAGCAAAAATCTGACTTTTGGCAGTTCACTCAAAAATGGTGCCAGAAGCTTGCAAATGAACCCCTGAAAGCTTTGGCGATGGAAGCAGAAGGCTTTTTATCACAGGACAAGAAATCAGCCCTCAAAAACGTAACCGGCAGAAAATATTTTTTTGAAAAAATCCCTAAGCCCCGGGGTCACAATTTCAGCAAAAATCTGACTTTTGGCAATTCACTCAAAAATGGTGCCAGAAGCTTGCAAATGATGCCCTGAAAGCTTTGGCGATGGAAACAGAAGGCTTTTTATCACAGGACAAGAAATCAGCCCTCAAAAACTTAACCGGCAGAAAATATTTTTTTGAAAAAATCCCTAAGCCCCGGGGTCACAATTTCAGCAAAAATCTGACTTTTGGCAATTCACTCAAAAATGGTGCCAAAAGCTTGAAAATGCTCTCCTGAAAGGTTTGGCACTCGAAACAGAAGGCTTTTTATCACAGGACAAGAAATCAGCCCTCAAAAACTTAACGGGCAGAAAATATTTTTTTGAAAAAATCCCTAAGCCCCGGTCGGGGTCACAATTTCAGCAAAAATCTGACTTTTGGCAATTCACTCAAAAATGGTGCCAGAAGCTTGCAAATGATCCCCTGAAAGCTTTGGCGATGGAAACAGAAGGCTTTTTATCACAGGACAAGAAATCAGCCCTCAAAAACTTAACGGGCAGAAAATATTTTTTTGAAAAAATCCCTAAGCCCCGGTCGGGGTCACAATTTCAGCAAAAATCTGACTTTTGGCAATTCACTCAAAAATGGTGCCAGAAGCTTGCAAATGATGCCCTGAAAGCTTTGGGGATGGAAACAGAAGGCTTTTTATCACAGGACAAGAAATCAGCCCTCAAAAACTTAACCGGCAGAAAATATTTTTTTGAAAAAATCCCTAAGCCCCGGGGTCACAATTTCAGCAAAAATCTGACTTTGGGCAATTCACTCAAAAATGGTGCCAGAAGCTTGCAAATGATCCCCTGAAAGCTTTGGCGATGGAAACAGAAGGCTTTTTATCACAGGACAAGAAATCAGCCCTCAAAAACTTAACCGGCAGAAAATATTTTTTTGAAAAAATCCCTAAGCCCCGGGGTCACAATTTCAGCAAAAATCTGACTTTTGGCAATTCACTCAAAAATGGTGCCAGAAGCTTGCAAATGATCCCCTGAAAGCTTTGGCGATGGAAACAGAAGGCTTTTTATCACAGGACAAGAAATCAGCCCTCAAAAACGTAACCGGCAGAAAATATTTTTTTGAAAAAATCCCTAAGCCCCGGGGTCACAATTTCAGCAAAAATCTGACTTTTGGCAATTCACTCAAAAATGGTGCCAGAAGCTTGCAAATGATCCCCTGAAAGCTTTGGCGATGGAAACAGAAGGCTTTTTATCACAGGACAAGAAATCAGCCCTCAAAAACTTAACCGGCTGAAAATATTTTTTTGAAAAAATCCCTAAGCCCCGGGGTCACAATTTCAGCAAAAATCTGACTTTTGGCAATTCACTCAAAAATAGAGCCAGAAGCTTGCAAATGATCCCCTGAAAGCTTTGGCGATGGAAACAGAAGGCTTTTTATCACAGGACAAGAAATCAGCCCTCAAAAACTTAACCGGCAGAAAATATTTTTTTGAAAAAATCCCTAAGCCCCGGTCGGGGTCACAATTTCAGCAAAAATCTGACTTTTGGCAATTCACTCAAAAATGGTGCCAGAAGCTTGCAAATGATGCCCTGAAAGCTTTGGGGATGGAAACAGAAGGCTTTTTATCACAGGACAAGAAATCAGCCCTCAAAAACTTAACCGGCAGAAAATATTTTTTTGAAAAAATCCCTAAGCCCCAGCCGGGGTCACAATTTCAGCAAAAATCTGACTTTTGGCAATTCACTCAAAAATGGTGCCAGAAGCTTGCAAATGATGCCCTGAAAGCTTTGGCGATGGAAACAGAAGGCTTTTTATCACAGGACAAGAAATCAGCCCTCAAAAACGTAACCGGCAGAAAATATTTTTTTGAAAAAATCCCTAAGCCCCAGCCGGGGTCACAATTTCAGCAAAAATCTGACTTTTGGCAATTCACTCAAAAATGGTGCCAGGAGCTTGCAAATGATCCCCTGAAAGCTTTGGCGATGGAAACAGAAGGCTTTTTATCACAGGACAAGAAATCAGCCCTCAAAAACTTAACCGGCAGAAATTTTTTTTTTTGAAAAAATCCCTAAGCCCCGGGGTCACAATTTCAGCAAAAATCTGACTTTTGGCAGTTCACTCAAAAATGGTGCCAGAAGCTTGCAAATGATCCCCTGAAAGCTTTGGCGATGGAAGCAGAAGGCTTTTTATCACAGGACAAGAAATCAGCCCTCAAAAACGTAACCGGCAGAAAATATTTTTTTGAAAAAATCCCTAAGCCCCGGGGTCACAATTTCAGCCAAAATCTGACTTTTGGCAATTCACTCAAAAATGGTGCCAGAAGCTTGCAAATGATGCCCTGAAAGCTTTGGGGATGGAAACAGAAGGCTTTTTATCACAGGACAAGAAAT
The DNA here is from genome assembly GCF_965113315.1 of Podarcis vaucheri. Lineage (NCBI taxonomy): Eukaryota > Metazoa > Chordata > Lepidosauria > Squamata > Lacertidae > Podarcis > Podarcis vaucheri. The sequence continues at coordinate 69,367,165 of NC_138767.1, read as the reverse complement.
CAGCCCTCAAAAACTTAACCGGCAGCAAATATTTTTTTGAAAAAATCCCTAAGCCCCGGGGTCACAATTTCAGCAAAAATCTGACTTTTGGCAATTCACTCAAAAATGGTGCCAAAAGCTTGAAAATGCTCTCCTGAAAGGTTTGGCACTCGAAACAGAAGGCTTTTTATCACAGGACAAGAAATCAGCCCTCAAAAACTTAACGGGCAGAAAATATTTTTTTGAAAAAATCCCTAAGCCCCGGTCGGGGTCACAATTTCAGCAAAAATCTGACTTTTGGCAATTCACTCAAAAATGGTGCCAGAAGCTTGCAAATGATCCCCTGAAAGCTTTGGCGATGGAAACAGAAGGCTTTTTATCACAGGACAAGAAATCAGCCCTCAAAAACTTAACCGGCAGAAAATATTTTTTTGAAAAAACCCCTAAGCCCCGGGGTCACAATTTCAGCAAAAATCTGACTTTTGGCAATTCACTCAAAAATGGTGCCAGAAGCTTGCAAATGATCCCCTGAAAGCTTTGGCGATGGAAACAGAAGGCTTTTTATCACAGGACAAGAAATCAGCCCTCAAAAACGTAACCGGCAGAAAATATTTTTTTGAAAAAATCCCTAAGCCCCGGGGTCACAATTTCAGCAAAAATCTGACTTTTGGCAATACACTCAAAAATGGTGCCAGAAGCTTGCAAATGATGCCCTGAAAGCTTTGGCGATGGAAACAGAAGGCTTTTTATCACAGGACAAGAAATCAGCCCTCAAAAACTTAACCGGCAGAAAATATTTTTTTGAAAAAATCCCTAAGCCCCGGTCGGGGTCACAATTTCAGCAAAAATCTGACTTTTGGCAATTCACTCAAAAATGGTGCCAGAAGCTTGCAAATGATGCCCTGAAAGCTTTGGGGATGGACTTCCGGAGGCGGCGCGAAACGTGTAATGGCGGTCCTCTTTGCGCAGCAAAGAGGGGCTCCGCAGAAAAGGGTTGTTCGCTACGGCGAAGCGACGACCCATTAAGTTAAACCACGAGCAGAGCGAGCTCGTGGCCGTGGGATCCGGCGGGCACCGAGAGCGACCCCCAAAACGAAGAAGGGACCCCGTAAGGGGCTCCGGAAGCGCGGAGGGGAAGCGGTGCTGTGGATTCATCGCTCTTTCTGCGGGAGTGAAGCCGCGCAGCTGCTACCGATGAGCGCCGACCTTTCTTCCTTTACATTGGATTACAAAGTAACTACTCGTGAGTAGGATCTATTTGAGATTGGATTACAAATTTGTGAATTCGGCTGAAAGCGGGAGACGAGAAAAAGGAAGTCCGTCTCCCGGAGGTGCTTAATGATCAAAGGCAAAGAAACTGACAAGCTGGAAGCAGTACAAAAGGGCTTTTAAATGAGAGACAGCATACGTCTGGAGAAATTCGGAAATTGAAGGGAAAGGCAAGTTATCTTTATTTTTCTGTGACTGTGTTTATTTCACTTGGGGTTTCTTCTCCGCTAAAACTTTCAAAACTTTAAAGACTTGAAAATCCCTAGTCCCGGACTTTGCAGCGGGCAAAAAGTTATGTTGTGGATACACTTACAAAGTTGAAACAGATATTTAGAGGCACTACCGGTGGATACAATTAAGCAACTGTATTTTGCACCTTTTAGGAAACTATTGTGGCAAAACTGAGAGGGCTCTGCAAGAAGGAAAAGTTCTTCTCTAAAGACATTTATTAATCTAACTAACTGTAGGAACTTTAATGGCGACGGAAACTTTGTTTCTTCTTTCATGAACTGAACAATACTCCCTCTAGTGGAGTTTGGGATTTACAATTTCCTGAGAACTGACTTTGTTTTGTCTCTCTGTGGTTTGGTGACTCACTCTGAGGCCTGTCTTTCCCATGGAACTTTGGACAGTTTGACCTTGAATCCAAAGACAGGTGTGGAATGAGTGTGGAATGAGTGGTAAACCAAAAACAAGAGCTGCGTCGAAAGCAGGGAAAGGCAAATTGGTACAAACAACTTTGGTTTCCCAGGGCCGTAGATCTTCAGTCCCTGCGGTATTACAGGCTGTACCATTACCAACAACCCCAGCTGAAGAACCAGAACAATTAACAAGTGAAGATATGGCAGCTGGGGGACCCAACATTCTTTTAGAGGAAATGCTACAACAATTTGCAATTTTGAACAAAAAAGTGGATGATCAAACTGCAAAAATTGACTTAGCCACATCTTCAATCAACAAACTTTCTGAACAGGTGGCTAAGCATTCACAAGATATTGGAAACCTAAAGGACGTTGTGTCTGAAAATCGAAAATTGGCCGAGGCTGCGAATGAGAAAGTAGAAGCAGTAACTAAAGAAGTGGAGGAACTGAAAGGAGAGGTAAGGCCACTCCATAAACATATTACTGACCAGCAGGCCTATCTGTCTTTGGTGGAACTGCGAAACAGGGAAAATAATTTGAGATTACGCTCTATCCCAGAGATCGAGAAAGAGGACTTGACTGGCTTTTTGACAGAAGAATTCTCTAAATTCTGGGGTATAAACGAAGATACAGACTTTAAAATAACAACTGCATTTAGATTGGGAAGGGCTGCTGGGAAGGACAGACCTAGAGATTGTTTGATTATCTTAAGGACTAAGCAGGAGAGAGACAAGCTACTCGACCTACATTTCAATAAAGCACTTGAGATCCAGGACAGAAGAGCACAAATTTACAAGGACATACCTAAACAATTACTGGATCTAAGATCTAACTACACTGACCTAACTGGACTTTTGAGAGGCAACGGAATACCTTACAGGTGGGAGTTTCCACAAGGCCTTTCGTTCAAATACAAAGGAAAGAAGATAAAAATCAAAACGAAAGAGGATAGCCAGAAGTTCCTACACGACCACGGAGAAGACTTGCAGAAAGGAGCGGTAGCTATTTGGCCACCACCAGAGCTAGGAAAAGAGCCACCACCCTCGGATTTGGACAAAAAAGAAGACACCCAACAAGAGTAACAACAGATTGATACAGGATGTCTCTGCAGCTCTATAGTTGGAATATTAATGGCGCGAATTCCCCAGAAAAACGCAAAAGGATTTTTCATATATTAAAGAAAGAGAATTTGGACATAATCTGCCTGCAAGAAACTCATGTGACCAGGCTACACAGGAAGGTGTTAACAAATAAAAGATTAGGCCAAGAATTTATTTCATCAGATAGAGTTAAGAAGAGAGGCGTGGTGATCTACGCCAAAGAGAATCTATCACCAAAATTTTTGTTTAAAGATGAACAAGGAAGAATCCTGGCTATTGAAATTCTGACCCAAGGAGAAAAAGTTTTGATATTAGGAATCTATGCACCAAACGAGGGGAAATCAGAATTTTATAAGAAGCTGCACGAGACATTACTGGACTATCTGGACTACTCCAACATCATTATGATGGGAGATATGAATGGGGTCGTCTCTACTTTGATGGATAAGTCACAGAATCAGAATTTGACTAAAGACGGAAGACTACCAAAAACTTTTTTTGAACTAACTGACAATATGGATCTAATTGATTTATGGAGGACGAGAAACCCCCTAGGTAAAGAAGGAACCTTTTTCTCTGAGGCCCACCTGTCATGGACAAGAATCGACCAAATTTGGGCAACTAGAGGGCTGGCACCTAAGACTACAAAAATAGAAATCTGCCCAAAGACTTGCTCCGACCATAACGCTTTGAAAATGGAAATGAGATTTACTACTGCCGACTCCTTCAGATGGAAAATGAATGACAACCTGTTAAGAGATCAAGAGATTGTAAAGAAGGCCCAAAAAACTTTAAAGGACTATTTTGAAATCAACTTGAATACCTCGGTGGAAAAAAGAATTATCTGGGACGCAAGTAAAGCTGTTATGAGAGGGTTTCTGATACAACAGAATACAATTAAGAAAAAACTTTGGAATAGTAAAAAAGATAAGATATTGGAGAAGATAAGTGATGGAGAGAAAAAATTAAGAGTGAATCCAAAATCAAAAGAGACTTTAAGAGAAATCAAATTTCACCAGTCACAATATGCGAAATTGATTAACCAAGAAGTGGAATGGAAAATCAAACAAATGAAACAAAGATCTTTTGAATCTGCGAATAAATGTGGGAAACTGCTCGCTTGGCAGTTGAAAAAGAGACAAAAATTAAACTATGTTACCAATTTAGAAGTTGAAGGGAAAAACTTTCAGAAACCGGGAGAAATTAGAAAGTGCTTCCAGAAATATTTTAAAAAATTGTACACACAAGAACCCGAGGAGGCAACCGAGATAGAACAATTTTTGAAAGATAATGGCCTACCAAAATTATCTCAAGAGAAGATATCAATCTTGAATTGTAAAATAACACAACAGGAAATTGAGGATGCCATTCAGAATATGCAACTAGGCAAATCTCCGGGCCCCGATGGACTTACCTCCAAATACTACAGGACTTTAAGAGACTATTTGATGCAACCATTAATGGAGGTTTGTAACCAGATTATGGGGGGAGGGAGGGCACCAGATACGTGGAAAGAAGCATTCATCACATTGATACCTAAAGTGGAAACTGAAAAGACTCAACTTAAGAACTATCGCCCCATCTCACTCCTAAATGTGGATTACAAAATATTTGCGGATGTCTTGGCTAACAGATTTAAAAAGGTATTAAATGCAGTAATCCATAAGGACCAAGCAGGCTTTCTCCCAGGTAGACATTTGTATGATAATACCAGGAACATTATCGATATTTTGGAACTCTTACAAACAAATATTAACACCAAAGCGGTGTTAATTTTTATTGACGCGGAGAAGGCCTTTGACAACATTTCTTGGAAATTTATGAAGAAAAACTTGGAAGGGATGGGAGTGGGAAGGGGGTTTGAGAATGGAATAGAGGCAATCTATTCTGAACAAAAAGCTAAGTTGATAGTGAACAATGTGGTGACAGAAGAACTTCATATTGAAAAAGGAACACGCCAGGGGTGCCCCCTATCCCCTCTGTTGTTTATTTCAGTCCTGGAGGTTTTGCTGAAAATGATAAGGGAGGATCGGCAGGTACAAGGAATACGGGTCGGAGCGAAACAATATAAACTGAAAGCATTTGCAGATGACTTAGTTTTAACATTACAGGAGCCAGAATCTAGCACAAAAAGAGTTTTGGAATTGATTCAGAAATTTGGTCGGGTGGCGGGTTTTAAGTTGAATAAACAAAAGACTAAGGTGTTAGGGAAAAACTTGACGGTTACTGAAACAGAGGGGTTTCAGAGGGAAACAGAACTAAACATTGTTAAAAAAGTGAAATACCTGGGGGTCAATCTGTCCTCCAAGAACTTGAACTTATTTAAAGACAATTATGAAAAATGTTGGTCAGAAGTCAAAAAAGATTTAGAAATTTGGTCAAGATTGAAACTATCCTTGTTAGGCCGAATTGCAGCTATAAAAATGAACGTTTTGCCAAAAATGTTGTTTTTGTTTCAGGCTTTGCAGATCGTGGACAGAGTGGATTGTTTTGGAAAGTGGCAGAAGGATATTTCTAAATTTGTCTGGCAGGGCAAAAAGCCCCGAATAAAGTTTAAAATATTAACTGATGCAAAGGAGAGAGGGGGGTTTGCCCTGCCGGACTTAAGGTTATATTATGAAGCTGCGGCCTTCTGCTGGATGAAAGATTGGATCTCATTGGAAAATACTGATGTCCTAGATCTGGAAGGCTTTAACAATTCGTTAGGTTGGCATGCGTATTTGTGGTATGACAAGGGGAAAACACATGGAATGTTTAAAAACCATATTGTCAGAAAAGCAATATTTATGGTCTGGAAAAAATACAAAGACTTATTGGAAAGTAAAACTCCGAGGTGGATTTCACCAATAGAGGCCAAAGCTCGGAAAACACCCAATATGGAGGCATACTGGCCGAAATATTGGGAAATAATAGAAAACATTGGAGGTAATTGGAGGTTGCAGAGCTTTGAAAAATTAAAGGATAAGGTGCAAAACTGGTTACATTATGCCCAAATTAATGAGGTTTTTAAGCAAGACAAAAAAATAGGATTCCAGGTGGAAAAATCGAAACTTGAGACAGAGTTGTTAGAACCAAAGACCAAGGTAATTTCGAGAATGTACAACTTGCTGCTTAAATGGAACACTCAGGATGAAATAGTTAAAACAGCCATGATAAAATGGGCTCAAGACATTGGTTACAATATCATGTCAGAAGACTGGGAAAAGTTATGGACCACCGGTATGAAGTTTACGGCATGTAATGCCTTGAAAGAAAACATTATGAAAATGGTATACAGGTGGTACATGACCCCAGTCAAACTCGCTAAGATATACCATTTGTCTGATAATAAATGTTGGAAATGTAAGGAGGCTGAAGGGACATTCTTTCACCTCTGGTGGACGTGCCCAAGATTGAAGGCCTTTTGGGAAATGATCTATAATGAGTTAAAGAAGGTGTTTAAGTACACCTTTCCCAAGAAACCAGAGGCCTTCCTTCTGGGCATTGTCGGCCAGAAGGTGTTAAAAAAGGATAGAACTTTTTTTATGTATGCTACAACTGCAGCAAGAATTCTTATCGCCAAGTATTGGAAGACCCAAGATTTGCCCACACTGGAGGAGTGGCAGACGCAACTGATGAACTACATGGAACTGGCTGAGATGACTGCAAGAATCCGGGATCTGGGAGAAGAGGCAATGGAGGAGGATTGGAAAAAATTCAAAGACTATTTGCAAAAGTATTATAAGTTGTATGAAACATAAGGTGTCGTATGACTTAGAACGTTAGCCCCAGCAATGAAGTTTAATTATTTAGGAAATTGTTAACACTTGGGAAAGAACCAAAGTTTAAATGGGTTAAATGATATCAGGTTATATTTTTAGAGTAAACGGAGAACAAGAGATTTAAACTTAAATTGCAATTGAAAATATAAAGAAAAACACGAAATAAGGGTATAATTTGCTGATGACTTTATTATCAAGAATGCACTATGCGGGAGACGTGGGGAAGTCCAATGGAAATTTGAAATAAGTTATTGAAATGGATGTTATTTTCTGTTCTTTTTTCTTATCTTTTCTTTTACTCTGTCTTTTCTTATTTGTAATTTGGAAAAATGTAATAAAAATTATTATAAAAAAAAAAAAATGAAAGCTTTGGGGATGGAAACAGAAGGCTTTTTATCACAGGACAAGAAATCAGCCCTCAAAAACTTAACCGGCAGAAAATATTTTTTTGAAAAAATCCCTAAGCCCCAGCCGGGGTCACAATTTCAGCAAAAATCTGACTTTGGCAATTCACTCAAAAATGGTGCCAGAAGCTTGCAAATGATGCCCTGAAAGCTTTGGCGATGGAAACAGAAGGCTTTTTATCACAGGACAAGAAATCAGCCCTCAAAAACGTAACCGGCAGAAAATATTTTTTTGAAAAAATCCCTAAGCCCCGGGGTCACAATTTCAGCAAAAATCTGACTTTTGGCAATTCACTCAAAAATGGTGCCAGAAGCTTGCAAATGATCCCCTGAAAGCTTTGGCGATGGAAACAGAAGGCTTTTTATCACAGGACAAGAAATCAGCCCTCAAAAACTTAACCGGCAGAAAATATGTTTTTGAAAAAATCCCTAAGCCCCGGGGTCACAATTTCAGCAAAAATCTGACTTTTGGCAGTTCACTCAAAAATGGTGCCAGAAGCTTGCAAATGATCCCCTGAAAGCTTTGGCGATGGAAGCAGAAGGCTTTTTATCACAGGACAAGAAATCAGCCCTCAAAAACGTAACCGGCAGAAAATATTTTTTTGAAAAAATCCCTAAGCCCCGGGGTCACAATTTCAGCAAAAATCTGACTTTTGGCAATTCACTCAAAAATGGTGCCAGAAGCTTGCAAATGCTCCCCTGAAAGCTTTGGCGATGGAAACAGAAGGCTTTTTATCACAGGACAAGAAATCAGCCCTCAAAAACGTAACGGGCAGAAAATATTTTTTTGAAAAAATCCCTAAGCCCCGGGGTCACAATTTCAGCAAAAATCTGACTTTTGGCAATTCACTCAAAAATGGTGCCAAAAGCTTGAAAATGCTCTCCTGAAAGGTTTGGCACTCGAAACAGAAGGCTTTTTATCACAGGACAAGAAATCAGCCCTCAAAAACTTAACGGGCAAAAAATATTTTTTTGAAAAAATCCCTAAGCCCCGGTCGGGGTTACAATTTCAGCAAAAATCTGACTTTTGGCAATTCACTCAAAAATGGTGCCAGAAGCTTGCAAATGATGCCCTGAAAGCTTTGGGGATGGAAACAGAAGGCTTTTTATCACAGGACAAGAAATCAGCCCTCAAAAACTTAACCGGCAGCAAATATTTTTTTGAAAAAATCCCTAAGCCCCGGGGTCACAATTTCAGCAAAAATCTGACTTTTGGCAATTCACTCAAAAATGGTGCCAGAAGCTTGCAAATGATCCCCTGAAAGCTTTGGGGATGGAAACAGAAGGCTTTTTATCACAGGACAAGAAATCAGCCCTCAAAAACTTAACCGGCAGAAAATATTTTTTTGAAAAAATCCCTAAGCCCCGGGGTCACAATTTCAGCAAAAATCTGACTTTTGGCAGTTCACTCAAAAATGGTGCCAGAAGCTTGCAAATGATCCCCTGAAAGCTTTGACGATGGAAACAGAAGGCTTTTTTATCACAGGACAAGAAATCAGCCCTCAAAAACTTAACCGGCTGAAAATATTTTTTTGAAAAAATCCCTAAGCCCCAGCCGGGGTCACAATTTCAGCAAAAATCTGACTTTTGGCAATTCACTCAAAAATGGTGCCAGAAGCTTGCAAATGATCCCCTGAAAGCTTTGGCGATGGAAACAGAAGGCTTTTTATCACAGGACAAGAAATCAGCCCTCAAAAACGTAACCGGCAGAAAATATTTTTTTGAAAAAATCCCTAAGCCCCGGGGTCACAATTTCAGCAAAAATCTGACTTTTGGCAATTCACTCAAAAATGGTGCTAGAAGCTTGCAAATGATGCCCTGAAAGCTTTGGGGATGGAAACAGAAGGCTTTTTATCACAGGACAAGAAATCAGCCCTCAAAAACTTAACCGGCAGAAAATATTTTTTTGAAAAAATCCCTAAGCCCCGGGGTCACAATTTCAGCAAAAATCTGACTTTTGGCAATTCACTCAAAAATGGTGCCAGAAGCTTGCAAATGATCCCCTGAAAGCTTTGGCGATGGAAACAGAAGGCTTTTTATCACAGGACAAGAAATCAGCCCTCAAAAACGTAACCGGCAGAAAATATTTTTTTGAAAAAATCCCTAAGCCCCGGGGTCACAATTTCAACAAAAATCTGACTTTTGGCAGTTCACTCAAAAATGGTGCCAGAAGCTTGCAAATGATCCCCTGAAAGCTTTGGCGATGGAAACAGAAGGCTTTTTATCACAGGACAAGAAATCAGCCCTCAAAAACTTAACCGGCTGAAAATATTTTTTTGAAAAAATCCCTAAGCCCCGGGGTCACAATTTCAGCAAAAATCTGACTTTTGGCAATTCACTCAAAAATAGTGCCAGAAGCTTGAAAATGATGCCCTGAAAGCTTTGGTGATGGAAACAGAAGGCTTTTTATCACAGGACAAGAAATCAGCCCTCAAAAACGTAACCAGCAGAAAATATTTTTTTGAAAAAATCCCTAAGCCCCGGGGTCACAATTTCAGCCAAAATCTGACTTTTGGCAATTCACTCAAAAATGGTGCCAGAAGCTTGCAAATGATCCCCTGAAAGCTTTGGCGATGGAAACAGAAGGCTTTTTATCACAGGACAAGAAATCAGCCCTCAAAAACTTAACCGGCAGCAAATATTGTTTTGAAAAAATCCCTAAGCCCCGGGGTCACAATTTCAGCAAAAATCTGACTTTTGGCAATTCACTCAAAAATGGTGCCAGAAGCTTGCAAATGATCCCCTGAAAGCTTTGGCGATGGAAACAGAAGGCTTTTTATCACAGGACAAGAAATCAGCCCTCAAAAACTTAACCGGCAGAAAATATTTTTTTGAAAAAATCCCTAAGCCCCGGGGTCACAATTTCAGCAAAAATCTGACTTTTGGCAGTTCACTCAAAAATGGTGCCAGAAGCTTGCAAATGATCCCCTGAAAGCTTTGGCGATGGAAACATCAGGCTTTTTATCACAGGACAAGAAATCAGCCCTCAGAAACTTAACCGGCTGAAAATATTTTTTTGAAAAAATCCCTAAGCCCCGGGGTCACAATTTCTGCAAAAATCTGACTTTTTGCAATTCACTCAAAAATAGTGCCAGAAGCTTGCAAATGATCCCCTGAAAGCTTTGGCGATGGAAACAGAAGGCTTTTTATCACAGGACAAGAAATCAGCCCTCAAAAACTTAACCGGCAGAAAATATTTTTTTGAAAAAATCCCTAAGCCCCAGCCGGGGTCACAATTTCAGCAAAAATCTGACTTTTGGCAATTCACTCAAAAATGGTGCCAGAAGCTTGCAAATGATCCCCTGAAAGCTTTGGCGATGGAAACAGAAGGCTTTTTATCACAGGACAAGAAATCAGCCCTCAAAAACTTAACCGGCAGAAAATATTTTTTTGAAAAAATCGCTAAGCCCCGGTCGGGGTCACAATTTCAGCAAAAATCTGACTTTTGGCAATTCACTCAAAAATGGTGCCAGAAGCTTGCAAATGATGCCCTGAAAGCTTTGGGGATGGAAACAGAAGGCTTTTTATCACAGGACAAGAAATCAGCCCTCAAAAACTTAACCGGCAGAAAATATTTTTTTGAAAAAATCCCTAAGCCCCGGGGTCACAATTTCAGCAAAAATCTGACTTTTGGCAATTCACTCAAAAATGGTGCCAGAAGCTTGCAAATGATCCCCTGAAAGCTTTGGCGATGGAAACAGAAGGCTTTTTATCACAGGACAAGAAATCAGCCCTCAAAAACGTAACCGGCAGAAAATATTTTTTTGAAAAAATCCCTAAGCCCCGGGGTCACAATTTCAGCAAAAATCTGACTTTTGGCAATTCACTCAAAAATGGTGCCAGAAGCTTGCAAATGATGCCCTGAAAGCTTTGGGGATGGAAACAGAAGGCTTTTTATCACAGGACAAGAAATCAGCCCTCAAAAACTTAACCGGCAGAAAATATTTTTTTGAAAAAATCCCTAAGCCCCAGCCGGGGTCACAATTTCAGCAAAAATCTGACTTTTGGCAATTCACTCAAAAATGGTGCCAGAAGCTTGCAAATGATCCCCTGAAAGCTTTGGCGATGGAAACAGAAGGCTTTTTATCACAGGACAAGAAATCAGCCCTCAAAAACGTAACCGGCAGAAAATATTTTTTTGAAAAAATCCCTAAGCCCCGGGGTCACAATTTCAGCAAAAATCTGACTTTTGGCAGTTCACTCAAAAATGGTGCCAGAAGCTTGCAAATGATCCCCTGAAAGCTTTGGCGATGGAAACAGAAGGCTTTTTATCACAGGACAAGAAATCAGCCCTCAAAAACGTAACCGGCAGAAAATATTTTTTTGAAAAAATCCCTAAGCCCCGGGGTCACAATTTCAGCAAAAATCTGACTTTTGGCAATTCACTCAAAAATGGTGCCAGAAGCTTGCAAATGATGCCCTGAAAGGTTTGGGGATGGAAACAGAAGGCTTTTTATCACAGGACAAGAAATCAGCCCTCAAAAACTTAACCGGCAGAAAATATTTTTTTGAAAAAATCCCTAAGCCCCGGTCGGGGTCACAATTTCAGCAAAAATCTGACTTTTGGCAATTCACTCAAAAATGGTGCCAGAAGCTTGCAAATGATGCCCTGAAAGCTTTGGCGATGGAAACAGAAGGCTTTTTATCACAGGACAAGAAATCAGGCCTCAAAAACTTAACCGGCAGAAAATATTTTTTTGAAAAAATCCCTAAGCCCCGGTCGGGGTCACAATTTCAGCAAAAATCTGACTTTTGGCAATTCACTCAAAAATGGTGCCAGAAGCTTGCAAATGATGCCCTGAAAGCTTTGGGGATGGAAACAGAAGGCTTTTTATCACAGGACAAGAAATCAGCCCTCAAAAACTTAACCGGCAGAAAATATTTTTTTGAAAAAATCCCTAAGCCCCGGGGTCACAATTTCAGCAAAAATCTGACTTTTGGCAATTCACTCAAAAATGGTGCCAGAAGCTTGCAAATGATCCCCTGAAAGCTTTGGCGATGGAAACAGAAGGCTTTTTATCACAGGACAAGAAATCAGCCCTCAAAAACGTAACCGGCAGAAAATATTTTTTTGAAAAAATCCCTAAGCCCCGGGGTCACAATTTCAACAAAAATCTGACTTTTGGCAGTTCACTCAAAAATGGTGCCAGAAGCTTGCAAATGATCCCCTGAAAGCTTTGGCGATGGAAACAGAAGGCTTTTTATCACAGGACAAGAAATCAGCCCTCAAAAACTTAAACGGCTGAAAATATTTTTTTGAAAAAATCCCTAAGCCCCGGGGTCACAATTTCAGCAAAAATCTGACTTTTGGCAATTCACTCAAAAATAGTGCCAGAAGCTTGAAAATGATGCCCTGAAAGCTTTGGTGATGGAAACAGAAGGCTTTTTATCACAGGACAAGAAATCAGCCCTCAAAAACGTAACCAGCAGAAAATATTTTTTTGAAAAAATCCCTAAGCCCCGGGGTCACAATTTCAGCCAAAATCTGACTTTTGGCAATTCACTCAAAAATGGTGCCAGAAGCTTGCAAATGATCCCCTGAAAGCTTTGGCGATGGAAACAGAAGGCTTTTTATCACAGGACAAGAAATCAGCCCTCAAAAACTTAACCGGCAGCAAATATTGTTTTGAAAAAATCCCTAAGCCCCGGGGTCACAATTTCAGCAAAAATCTGACTTTTGGCAATTCACTCAAAAATGGTGCCAGAAGCTTGCAAATGATGCCCTGAAAGGTTTGGGGATGGAAACAGAAGGCTTTTTATCACAGGACAAGAAATCAGCCCTCAAAAACTTAACCGGCAGAAAATATTTTTTTGAAAAAATCCCTAAGCCCCGGTCGGGGTCACAATTTCAGCAAAAATCTGACTTTTGGCAATTCACTCAAAAATGGTGCCAGAAGCTTGCAAATGATGCCCTGAAAGGTTTGGGGATGGAAACAGAAGGCTTTTTATCACAGGACAAGAAATCAGGCCTCAAAAACTTAACCGGCAGAAAATATTTTTTTGAAAAAATCCCTAAGCCCCGGTCGGGGTCACAATTTCAGCAAAAATCTGACTTTTGGCAATTCACTCAAAAATGGTGCCAGAAGCTTGCAAATGATGCCCTGAAAGCTTTGGCGATGGAAACAGAAGGCTTTTTATCACAGGACAAGAAATCAGGCCTCAAAAACTTAACCGGCAGAAAATATTTTTTTGAAAAAATCCCTAAGCCCCGGTCGGGGTCACAATTTCAGCAAAAATCTGACTTTTGGCAATTCACTCAAAAATGGTGCCAGAAGCTTGCAAATGATGCCCTGAAAGCTTTGGGGATGGAAACAGAAGGCTTTTTATCACAGGACAAGAAATCAGCCCTCAAAAACTTAACCGGCAGAAAATATTTTTTTGAAAAAATCCCTAAGCCCCGGGGTCACAATTTCAGCAAAAATCTGACTTTTGGCAATTCACTCAAAAATGGTGCCAGAAGCTTGCAAATGATCCCCTGAAAGCTTTGGCGATGGAAACAGAAGGCTTTTTATCACAGGACAAGAAATCAGCCCTCAAAAACGTAACCGGCAGAAAATATTTTTTTGAAAAAATCCCTAAGCCCCGGGGTCACAATTTCAACAAAAATCTGACTTTTGGCAGTTCACTCAAAAATGGTGCCAGAAGCTTGCAAATGATCCCCTGAAAGCTTTGGCGATGGAAACAGAAGGCTTTTTATCACAGGACAAGAAATCAGCCCTCAAAAACTTAAACGGCTGAAAATATTTTTTTGAAAAAATCCCTAAGCCCCGGGGTCACAATTTCAGCAAAAATCTGACTTTTGGCAATTCACTCAAAAATAGTGCCAGAAGCTTGAAAATGATGCCCTGAAAGCTTTGGTGATGGAAACAGAAGGCTTTTTATCACAGGACAAGAAATCAGCCCTCAAAAACGTAACCAGCAGAAAATATTTTTTTGAAAAAATCCCTAAGCCCCGGGGTCACAATTTCAGCCAAAATCTGACTTTTGGCAATTCACTCAAAAATGGTGCCAGAAGCTTGCAAATGATCCCCTGAAAGCTTTGGCGATGGAAACAGAAGGCTTTTTATCACAGGACAAGAAATCAGCCCTCAAAAACTTAACCGGCAGCAAATATTGTTTTGAAAAAATCCCTAAGCCCCGGGGTCACAATTTCAGCAAAAATCTGACTTTTGGCAATTCACTCAAAAATGGTGCCAGAAGCTTGCAAATGATCCCCTGAAAGCTTTGGCGATGGAAACAGAAGGCTTTTTATCACAGGACAAGAAATCAGCCCTCAAAAACTTAACCGGCAGAAAATATTTTTTTGAAAAAATCCCTAAGCCCCGGGGTCACAATTTCAGCAAAAATCTGACTTTTGGCAGTTCACTCAAAAATGGTGCCAGAAGCTTGCAAATGATCCCCTGAAAGCTTTGGCGATGGAAACATCAGGCTTTTTATCACAGGACAAGAAATCAGCCCTCAGAAACTTAACCGGCTGAAAATATTTTTTTGAAAAAATCCCTAAGCCCCGGGGTCACAATTTCTGCAAAAATCTGACTTTTTGCAATTCACTCAAAAATAGTGCCAGAAGCTTGCAAATGATCCCCTGAAAGCTTTGGCGATGGAAACAGAAGGCTTTTTATCACAGGACAAGAAATCAGCCCTCAAAAACTTAACCGGCAGAAAATATTTTTTTGAAAAAATCCCTAAGCCCCGGTCGGGGTCACAATTTCAGCAAAAATCTGACTTTTGGCAATTCACTCAAAAATGGTGCCAGAAGCTTGCAAATGATGCCCTGAAAGCTTTGGGGATGGAAACAGAAGGCTTTTTATCACAGGACAAGAAATCAGCCCTCAAAAACTTAACCGGCAGAAAATATTTTTTTGAAAAAATCCCTAAGCCCCGGGGTCACAATTTCAGCAAAAATCTGACTTTTGGCAATTCACTCAAAAATAGTGCCAGAAGCTTGAAAATGATGCCCTGAAAGCTTTGGTGATGGAAACAGAAGGCTTTTTATCACAGGACAAGAAATCAGCCCTCAAAAACGTAACCAGCAGAAAATATTTTTTTGAAAAAATCCCTAAGCCCCGGGGTCACAATTTCAGCCAAAATCTGACTTTTGGCAATTCACTCAAAAATGGTGCCAGAAGCTTGAAAATGATGCCCTGAAAACTTTGGCGATGGAAACAGAAGGCTTTTTATCACAGGACAAGAAATCAGCCCTCAAAAACTTAACCGGCAGCAAATATTTTTTTGAAAAAATCCCTAAGCCCCGGGGTCACAATTTCAGCAAAAATCTGACTTTTGGCAATTCACTCAAAAATGGTGCCAGAAGCTTGCAAATGATCCCCTGAAAGCTTTGGCGATGGAAACAGAAGGCTTTTTATCACAGGACAAGAAATCAGCCCTCAAAAACTTAACCGGCAGAAAATATTTTTTTGAAAAAATCCCTAAGCCCCGGGGTCACAATTTCAGCAAAAATCTGACTTTTGGCAGTTCACTCAAAAATGGTGCCAGAAGCTTGCAAATGATCCCCTGAAAGCTTTGGCGATGGAAACATCAGGCTTTTTATCACAGGACAAGAAATCAGCCCTCAGAAACTTAACCGGCTGAAAATATTTTTTTGAAAAAATCCCTAAGCCCCGGGGTCACAATTTCTGCAAAAATCTGACTTTTGGCAATTCACTCAAAAATAGTGCCAGAAGCTTGCAAATGATCCCCTGAAAGCTTTGGCGATGGAAACAGAAGGCTTTTTATCACAGGACAAGAAATCAGCCCTCAAAAACTTAACCGGCAGAAAATATTTTTTTGAAAAAATCCCTAAGCCCCAGCCGGGGTCACAATTTCAGCAAAAATCTGACTTTTGGCAATTCACTCAAAAATGGTGCCAGAAGCTTGCAAATGATCCCCTGAAAGCTTTGGCGATGGAAACAGAAGGCTTTTTATCACAGGACAAGAAATCAGCCCTCAAAAACTTAACCGGCAGAAAATATTTTTTTGAAAAAATCGCTAAGCCCCGGTCGGGGTCACAATTTCAGCAAAAATCTGACTTTTGGCAATTCACTCAAAAATGGTGCCAGAAGCTTGCAAATGATGCCCTGAAAGCTTTGGGGATGGAAACAGAAGGCTTTTTATCACAGGACAAGAAATCAGCCCTCAAAAACTTAACCGGCAGAAAATATTTTTTTGAAAAAATCCCTAAGCCCCGGGGTCACAATTTCAGCAAAAATCTGACTTTGGGCAATTCACTCAAAAATGGTGCCAGAAGCTTGCAAATGATCCCCTGAAAGCTTTGGCGATGGAAACAGAAGGCTTTTTAATCACAGGACAAGAAATCAGCCCTCAAAAACTTAACCGGCAGAAAATATTTTTTTGAAAAAATCCCTAAGCCCCGGGGTCACAATTTCAGCAAAAATCTGACTTTTGGCAATTCACTCAAAAATGGTGCCAGAAGCTTGCAAATGGTCCCCTGAAAGCTTTGGCGATGGAAACAGAAGGCGTTTTATCACAGGACAAGAAATCAGCCCTCAAAAACGTAACCGGCAGAAAATATTTTTTTGAAAAAATCCCTAAGCCCCGGGGTCACAATTTCAGCAAAAATCTGACTTTTGGCAATTCACTCAAAAATGGTGCCAGAAGCTTGCAAATGATGCCCTGAAAGCTTTGGGGATGGAAACAGAAGGCTTTTTATCACAGGACAAGAAATCAGCCCTCAAAAACTTAACCGGCAGAAAATATGTTTTTGAAAAAATCCCTAAGCCCCGGGGTCACAATTTCAGCAAAAATCTGACTTTTGGCAATTCACTCAAAAATGGTGCCAGAAGCTTGCAAATGATCCCCTGAAAGCTTTGGCGATGGAAACAGAAGGCTTTTTATCACAGGACAAGAAATCAGCCCTCAAAAACTTAACCGGCAGAAAATATTTTTTTGAAAAAATCGCTAAGCCCCGGTCGGGGTCACAATTTCAGCAAAAATCTGACTTTTGGCAATTCACTCAAAAATGGTGCCAGAAGCTTGCAAATGATGCCCTGAAAGCTTTGGGGATGGAAACAGAAGGCTTTTTATCACAGGACAAGAAATCAGCCCTCAAAAACTTAACCGGCAGAAAATATTTTTTTGAAAAAATCCCTAAGCCCCGGGGTCACAATTTCAGCAAAAATCTGACTTTGGGCAATTCACTCAAAAATGGTGCCAGAAGCTTGCAAATGATCCCCTGAAAGCTTTGGCGATGGAAACAGAAGGCTTTTTAATCACAGGACAAGAAATCAGCCCTCAAAAACTTAACCGGCAGAAAATATTTTTTTGAAAAAATCCCTAAGCCCCGGGGTCACAATTTCAGCAAAAATCTGACTTTTGGCAATTCACTCAAAAATGGTGCCAGAAGCTTGCAAATGGTCCCCTGAAAGCTTTGGCGATGGAAACAGAAGGCGTTTTATCACAGGACAAGAAATCAGCCCTCAAAAACGTAACCGGCAGAAAATATTTTTTTGAAAAAATCCCTAAGCCCCGGGGTCACAATTTCAGCAAAAATCTGACTTTTGGCAATTCACTCAAAAATGGTGCCAGAAGCTTGCAAATGATGCCCTGAAAGCTTTGGGGATGGAAACAGAAGGCTTTTTATCACAGGACAAGAAATCAGCCCTCAAAAACTTAACCGGCAGAAAATATGTTTTTGAAAAAATCCCTAAGCCCCGGGGTCACAATTTCAGCAAAAATCTGACTTTTGGCAATTCACTCAAAAATGGTGCCAGAAGCTTGCAAATGATCCCCTGAAAGCTTTGGCGATGGAAACAGAAGGCTTTTTATCACAGGACAAGAAATCAGCCCTCAAAAACGTAACCGGCAGAAAATATTTTTTTGAAAAAATCCCTAAGCCCCGGGGTCACAATTTCAGCAAAAATCTGACTTTTGGCAGTTCACTCAAAAATGGTGCCAGAAGCTTGCAAATGATCCCCTGAAAGCTTTGGCGATGGAAACAGAAGGCTTTTTATCACAGGACAAGAAATCAGCCCTCAAAAACGTAACCGGCAGAAAATATTTTTTTGAAAAAATCCCTAAGCCCCGGGGTCACAATTTCAGCAAAAATCTGACTTTTGGCAATTCACTCAAAAATGGTGCCAGAAGCTTGCAAATGATGCCCTGAAAGGTTTGGGGATGGAAACAGAAGGCTTTTTATCACAGGACAAGAAATCAGCCCTCAAAAACTTAACCGGCAGAAAATATTTTTTTGAAAAAATCCCTAAGCCCCGGTCGGGGTCACAATTTCAGCAAAAATCTGACTTTTGGCAATTCACTCAAAAATGGTGCCAGAAGCTTGCAAATGATCCCCTGAAAGCTTTGGCGATGTAAACAGAAGGCTTTTTATCACAGGACAAGAAATCAGCCCTCAAAAACGTAACCGGCAGAAAATATTTTTTTGAAAAAATCCCTAAGCCCCGGGGTCACAATTTCAGCAAAAATCTGACTTTTGGCAATTCACTCAAAAATGGTGCCAGAAGCTTGCAAATGATGCCCTGAAAGCTTTGGGGATGGAAACAGAAGGCTTTTTATCACAGGACAAGAAATCAGCCCTCAAAAACTTAACCGGCAGAAAATATGTTTTTGAAAAAATCCCTAAGCCCCGGGGTCACAATTTCAGCAAAAATCTGACTTTTGGCAATTCACTCAAAAATGGTGCCAGAAGCTTGCAAATGATCCCCTGAAAGCTTTGGCGATGGAAACAGAAGGCTTTTTATCACAGGACAAGAAATCAGCCCTCAAAAACGTAACCGGCAGAAAATATTTTTTTGAAAAAATCCCTAAGCCCCGGGGTCACAATTTCAGCAAAAATCTGACTTTTGGCAATTCACTCAAAAATGGTGCCAGAAGCTTGCAAATGATCCCCTGAAAGCTTTGGCGATGGAAACAGAAGGCTTTTTATCACAGGACAAGAAATCAGCCCTCAAAAACGTAACCGGCAGAAAATATTTTTTTGAAAAAATCCCTAAGCCCCGGGGTCACAATTTCAGCCAAAATCTGACTTTTGGCAGTTCACTCAAAAATGGTGCCAGAAGCTTGCTTATGATCCCCTGAAAGCTTTGGCGATGGAAACAGAAGGCTTTTTATCACAGGACAAGAAATCAGCCCTCAAAAACTTAACCGGCTGAAAATATTTTTTTGAAAAAATCCCTAAGCCCCGGGGTCACAATTTCAGCAAAAATCTGACTTTTGGCAATTCACTCAAAAATGGTGCCAGAAGCTTGCAAATGATCCCCTGAAAGCTTTGGCGATGTAAACAGAAGGCTTTTTATCACAGGACAAGAAATCAGCCCTCAAAAACGTAACCGGCAGAAAATATTTTTTTGAAAAAATCCCTAAGCCCCGGGGTCACAATTTCAGCAAAAATCTGACTTTTGGCAATTCACTCAAAAATGGTGCCAGAAGCTTGCAAATGATGCCCTGAAAGCTTTGGGGATGGAAACAGAAGGCTTTTTATCACAGGACAAGAAATCAGCCCTCAAAAACTTAACCGGCAGAAAATATGTTTTTGAAAAAATCCCTAAGCCCCGGGGTCACAATTTCAGCAAAAATCTGACTTTTGGCAATTCACTCAAAAATGGTGCCAGAAGCTTGCAAATGATCCCCTGAAAGCTTTGGCGATGGAAACAGAAGGCTTTTTATCACAGGACAAGAAATCAGCCCTCAAAAACGTAACCGGCAGAAAATATTTTTTTGAAAAAATCCCTAAGCCCCGGGGTCACAATTTCAGCAAAAATCTGACTTTTGGCAGTTCACTCAAAAATGGTGCCAGAAGCTTGCAAATGATCCCCTGAAAGCTTTGGCGATGGAAACAGAAGGCTTTTTATCACAGGACAAGAAATCAGCCCTCAAAAACGTAACCGGCAGAAAATATTTTTTTGAAAAAATCCCTAAGCCCCGGGGTCACAATTTCAGCAAAAATCTGACTTTTGGCAATTCACTCAAAAATGGTGCCAGAAGCTTGCAAATGATCCCCTGAAAGCTTTGGCGATGGAAACAGAAGGCTTTTTATCACAGGACAAGAAATCAGCCCTCAAAAACGTAACCGGCAGAAAATATTTTTTTGAAAAAATCCCTAAGCCCCGGGGTCACAATTTCAGCAAAAATCTGACTTTTGGCAATTCACTCAAAAATGGTGCCAGAAGCTTGCAAATGATGCCCTGAAAGCTTTGGGGATGGAAACAGAAGGCTTTTTATCACAGGACAAGAAATCAGCCCTCAAAAACTTAACCGGCAGAAAATATGTTTTTGAAAAAATCCCTAAGCCCCGGGGTCACAATTTCAGCAAAAATCTGACTTTTGGCAATTCACTCAAAAATGGTGCCAGAAGCTTGCAAATGATCCCCTGAAAGCTTTGGCGATGGAAACAGAAGGCTTTTTATCACAGGACAAGAAATCAGCCCTCAAAAACGTAACCGGCAGAAAATATTTTTTTGAAAAAATCCCTAAGCCCCGGGGTCACAATTTCAGCAAAAATCTGACTTTTGGCAATTCACTCAAAAATGGTGCCAGAAGCTTGCAAATGATGCCCTGAAAGCTTTGGGGATGGAAACAGAAGGCTTTTTATCACAGGACAAGAAATCAGCCCTCAAAAACTTAACCGGCAGAAAATATGTTTTTGAAAAAATCCCTAAGCCCCGGGGTCACAATTTCAGCAAAAATCTGACTTTTGGCAATTCACTCAAAAATGGTGCCAGAAGCTTGCAAATGATCCCCTGAAAGCTTTGGCGATGGAAACAGAAGGCTTTTTATCACAGGACAAGAAATCAGCCCTCAAAAACGTAACCGGCAGAAAATATTTTTTTGAAAAAATCCCTAAGCCCCGGGGTCACAATTTCAGCAAAAATCTGACTTTTGGCAATTCACTCAAAAATGGTGCCAGAAGCTTGCAAATGATCCCCTGAAAGCTTTGGCGATGGAAACAGAAGGCTTTTTATCACAGGACAAGAAATCAGCCCTCAAAAACGTAACCGGCAGAAAATATTTTTTTGAAAAAATCCCTAAGCCCCGGGGTCACAATTTCAGCAAAAATCTGACTTTTGGCAATTCACTCAAAAATGGTGCCAGAAGCTTGCAAATGATGCCCTGAAAGCTTTGGGGATGGAAACAGAAGGCTTTTTATCACAGGACAAGAAATCAGCCCTCAAAAACTTAACCGGCAGAAAATATGTTTTTGAAAAAATCCCTAAGCCCCGGGGTCACAATTTCAGCAAAAATCTGACTTTTGGCAATTCACTCAAAAATGGTGCCAGAAGCTTGCAAATGATCCCCTGAAAGCTTTGGCGATGGAAACAGAAGGCTTTTTATCACAGGACAAGAAATCAGCCCTCAAAAACGTAACCGGCAGAAAATATTTTTTTGAAAAAATCCCTAAGCCCCGGGGTCACAATTTCAGCAAAAATCTGACTTTTGGCAATTCACTCAAAAATGGTGCCAGAAGCTTGCAAATGATGCCCTGAAAGGTTTGGGGATGGAAACAGAAGGCTTTTTATCACAGGACAAGAAATCAGCCCTCAAAAACTTAACCGGCAGAAAATATTTTTTTGAAAAAATCCCTAAGCCCCGGTCGGGGTCACAATTTCAGCAAAAATCTGACTTTTGGCAATTCACTCAAAAATGGTGCCAGAAGCTTGCAAATGATGCCCTGAAAGCTTTGGGGATGGAAACAGAAGGCTTTTTATCACAGGACAAGAAATCAGCCCTCAAAAACTTAACCGGCAGAAAATATTTTTTTGAAAAAATCCCTACGCCCCGGGGTCACAATTTCAGCCAAAATCTGACTTTTGGCAGTTCACTCAAAAATGGTGCCAGAAGCTTGCAAATGATCCCCTGAAAGCTTTGGCGATGGAAACAGAAGGCTTTTTATCACAGGACAAGAAATCAGCCCTCAAAAACTTAACCGGCAGAAAATATTTTTTTGAAAAAATCCCTAAGCCCCGGGGTCACAATTTCAGCAAAAATCTGACTTTTGGCAATACACTCAAAAATGGTGCCAGAAGTTTGCAAATGATGCCCTGAAAGCTTTGGCGATGGAAACAGAAGGCTTTTTATCACAGGACAAGAAATCAGCCCTCAAAAACGTAACCAGCAGAAAATATTTTTTTGAAAAAATCCCTAAGCCCCGGTGTCACAATTTCAGCCAAAATCTGACTTTTGGCAATTCACTCAAAAATGGTGCCAGAAGCTTGCAAATGATCCCCTGAAAGCTTTGGCGATGGAAACAGAAGGCTTTTTATCACAGGACAAGAAATCAGCCCTCAAAAACTTAACCGGCAGCAAATATTTTTTTGAAAAAATCCCTAAGCCCCGGGGTCACAATTTCAGCAAAAATCTGACTTTTGGCAATTCACTCAAAAATGGTGCCAGAAGCTTGCAAATGATCCCCTGAAAGCTTTGGCGATGGAAACAGAAGGATTTTATCACAGGACAAGAAATCAGCCCTCAAAAACTTAACCGGCAGAAAATATTTTTTTGAAAAAATCCCTAAGCACCGGGGTCACAATTTCAGCAAAAATCTGACTTTTGGCAGTTCACTCAAAAATGGTGCCAGAAGCTTGCAAATGATCCCCTGAAAGCTTTGGCGATGGAAACAGAAGGCTTTTTATCACAGGACAAGAAATCAGCCCTCAAAAACTTAACCGGCTGAAAATATTTTTTTGAAAAAATCCCTAAGCCCCGGGGTCACAATTTCTGCAAAAATCTGACTTTTGGCAATTCACTCAAAAATAGTGCCAGAAGCTTGCAAATGATCCCCTGAAAGCTTTGGCGATGGAAACAGAAGGCTTTTTATCACAGGACAAGAAATCAGCCCTCAAAAACTTAACCGGCAGAAAATATTTTTTTGAAAAAATCCCTAAGCCCCAGCCGGGGTCACAATTTCAGCAAAAATCTGACTTTTGGCAATTCACTCAAAAATGGTGCCAGAAGCTTGCAAATGATGCCCTGAAAGCTTTGGCGATGGAAACAGAAGGCTTTTTATCACAGGACAAGAAATCAGCCCTCAAAAACTTAACCGGCAGAAAATATTTTTTTGAAAAAATCCCTAAGCCCCGGGTTCACAATTTCAGCAAAAATCTGACTTTTGGCAATTCACTCAAAAATAGTGCCAGAAGCTTGCAAATGATCCCCTGAAAGCTTTGGCGATGGAAACAGAAGGCGTTTTATCACAGGACAAGAAATCAGCCCTCAAAAACTTAACCGGCAGAAAATATTTTTTTGAAAAAATCCCTAAGCCCCAGCCGGGGTCACAATTTCAGCAAAAATCTGACTTTTGGCAATTCACTCAAAAATGGTGCCAGAAGCTTGCAAATGATGCCCTGAAAGCTTTGGCGATGGAAACAGAAGGCTTTTTATCACAGGACAAGAAATCAGCCCTCAAAAACTTAACCGGCAGAAAATATTTTTTTGAAAAAATCCCTAAGCCCCGGGTTCACAATTTCAGCAAAAATCTGACTTTTGGCAATTCACTCAAAAATGGTGCCAGAAGCTTGCAAATGATCCCCTGAAAGCTTTGGCGATGGAAACAGAAGGCTTTTTATCACAGGACAAGAAATCAGCCCTCAAAAACTTAACCGGCAGAAAATATTTTTTTGAAAAAATCCCTAACCCCCGGGGTCACAATTTCAGCAAAAATCTGACTTTTGGCAGTTCACTCAAAAATGGTGCCAGAAGCTTGCAAATGATCCCCTGAAAGCTTTGGCGATGGAAGCAGAAGGCTTTTTATCACAGGACAAGAAATCAGCCCTCAAAAACGTAACCGGCAGAAAATATTTTTTTGAAAAAATCCCTAAGCCCCGGGGTCACAATTTCAGCAAAAATCTGACTTTTGGCAATTCACTCAAAAATGGTGCCAGAAGCTTGCAAATGATGCCCTGAAAGCTTTGGGGATGGAAACAGAAGGCTTTTTATCACAGGACAAGAAATCAGCCCTCAAAAACCTAACCGGCAGCAAATATTTTTTTGAAAAAATCCCTAAGCCCCGGGGTCACAATTTCAGCAAAAATCTGACTTTTGGCAATTCACTCAAAAATGGTGCCAGAAGCTTGCAAATGATCCCCTGAAAGCTTTGGCGATGGAAACAGAAGGCTTTTTATCACAGGACAAGAAATCAGCCCTCAAAAACTTAACCGGCAGAAAATATTTTTTTGAAAAAATCCCTAAGCCCCGGGGTCACAATTTCAGCAAAAATCTGACTTTTGGCAGTTCACTCAAAAATGGTGCCAGAAGCTTGCAAATGATCCCCTGAAAGCTTTGGCGATGGAAACAGAAGGCTTTTTATCACAGGACAAGAAATCAGCCCTCAAAAACTTAACCGGCTGAAAATATTTTTTTGAAAAAATCCCTAAGCCCCGGGGTCACAATTTCTGCAAAAATCTGACTTTTGGCAATTCACTCAAAAATAGTGCCAGAAGCTTGCAAATGATCCCCTGAAAGCTTTGGCGATGGAAACAGAAGGCTTTTTATCACAGGACAAGAAATCAGCCCTCAAAAACTTAACGGGCAGAAAATATTTTTTTGAAAAATTCCCTAAGCCCCGGTCGGGGTCACAATTTCAGCAAAAATCTGACTTTTGGCAATTCACTCAAAAATGGTGCCAGAAGCTTGCAAATGATGCCCTGAGAGCTTTGGGGATGGAAACAGAAGGCTTTTTATCACAGGACAAGAAATCAGCCCTCAAAAACTTAACCGGCAGAAAATATTTTTTTGAAAAAATCCCTAAGCCCCGGGGTCACAATTTCAGCAAAAATCTGACTTTTGGCAATTCACTCAAAAATGGTGCCAGAAGCTTGCAAATGATCCCCTGAAAGCTTTGGCGATGGAAACAGAAGGCTTTTTATCACAGGACAAGAAATCAGCCCTCAAAAACTTAACGGGCAGAAAATATTTTTTTGAAAAAATCCCTAAGCCCCGGGGTCACAATTTCAGCAAAAATCTGACTTTTGGCAATTCACTCAAAAATGGTGCCAAAAGCTTGAAAATGCTCCACTGAAAGGTTTGGCACTCGAAACAGAAGGCTTTTTATCACAGGACAAGAAATCAGCCCTCAAAAACTTAACCGGCAGAAAATATTTTTTTGAAAAAATCCCTAAGCCCCAGCCGGGGTCACAATTTCAGCAAAAATCTGACTTTTGGCAATTCACTCAAAAATGGTGCCAGAAGCTTGCAAATGATGCCCTGAAAGCTTTGGCGATGGAAACAGAAGGCTTTTTATCACAGGACAAGAAATCAGCCCTCAAAAACGTAACCGGCAGAAAATATTTTTTTGAAAAAATCCCTAAGCCCCGGGTTCACAATTTCAGCAAAAATCTGACTTTTGGCAATTCACTCAAAAATGGTGCCAGAAGCTTGCAAATGATCCCCTGAAAGCTTTGGCGATGGAAACAGAAGGCTTTTTATCACAGGACAAGAAATCAGCCCTCAAAAACTTAACCGGCAGAAAATATTTTTTTGAAAAAATCCCTAAGCCCCGGGGTCACAATTTCAGCAAAAATCTGACTTTTGGCAGTTCACTCAAAAATGGTTCCAGAAGCTTGCAAATGATCCCCTGAAAGCTTTGGCGATGGAAGCAGAAGGCTTTTTATCACAGGACAAGAAATCAGCCCTCAAAAACGTAACCGGCAGAAAATATTTTTTTGAAAAAATCCCTAAGCCACAGCCGGGGTCACAATTTCAGCAAAAATCTGACTTTTGGCAATTCACTCAAAAATGGTGCCAGAAGCTTGCAAATGATGCCCTGAAAGCTTTGGGGATGGAAACAGAAGGCTTTTTATCACAGGACAAGAAATCAGCCCTCAAAAACTTAACCGGCAGAAAATATTTTTTTGAAAAAATTCCTAAGCCCCGGGGTCACAATTTCAGCAAAAATCTGACTTTTGGCAATTCACTCAAAAATGGTGCCAAAAGCTTGAAAATGCTCTCCTGAAAGGTTTGGCACTCGAAACAGAAGGCTTTTTATCACAGGACAAGAAATCAGCCCTCAAAAACTTAACCGGCAGAAAATATTTTTTTGAAAAAATCCCTAAGCCCCGGGGTCACAATTTCAGCAAAAATCTGACTTTTGGCAATTCACTCAAAAATGGTGCCAAAAGCTTGAAAATGCTCTCCTGAAAGGTTTGGCACTCGAAACAGAAGGCTTTTTATCACAGGACAAGAAATCAGCCCTCAAAAACTTAACCGGCGGAAAATATTTTTTTGAAAAAATCCCTAAGCCCCGGTCGGGGTCACAATTTCAGCAAAAATCTGACTTTTGGCAGTTCACTCAAAAATGGTGCCAGAAGCTTGCAAATGATCCCCTGAAAGCTTTGGCGATGGAAACAGAAGGCTTTTTATCACAGGACAAGAAATCAGCCCTCAAAAACTTAACCGGCTGAAAATATTTTTTTGAAAAAATCCCTAAGCCCCGGGGTCACAATTTCTGCAAAAATCTGACTTTTGGCAATTCACTCAAAAATAGTGCCAGAAGCTTGCAAATGATCCCCTGAAAGCTTTGGCGATGGAAACAGAAGGCTTTTTATCACAGGACAAGAAATCAGCCCTCAAAAACTTAACCGGCAGAAAATATTTTTTTGAAGAAATCCCTAAGCCCCAGCCGGGGTCACAATTTCAGCAAAAATCTGACTTTTGGCAATTCACTCAAAAATGGTGCCAGAAGCTTGCAAATGATGCCCTGAAAGCTTTGGCGATGGAAACAGAAGGCTTTTTATCACAGGACAAGAAATCAGCCCTCAAAAACTTAACCGGCAGAAAATATTTTTTTGAAAAAATCCCTAAGCCCCGGGTTCACAATTTCAGCAAAAATCTGACTTTTGGCAATTCACTCAAAAATAGTGCCAGAAGCTTGCAAATGATCCCCTGAAAGCTTTGGCGATGGAAACAGAAGGCGTTTTATCACAGGACAAGAAATCAGCCCTCAAAAACTTAACCGGCAGAAAATATTTTTTTGAAAAAATCCCTAAGCCCCAGCCGGGGTCACAATTTCAGCAAAAATCTGACTTTTGGCAATTCACTCAAAAATGGTGCCAGAAGCTTGCAAATGATGCCCTGAAAGCTTTGGCGATGGAAAAAGAAGGCTTTTTATCACAGGACAAGAAATCAGCCCTCAAAAACTTAACCGGCAGAAAATATTTTTTTGAAAAAATCCCTAAGCCCCGGGTTCACAATTTCAGCAAAAATCTGACTTTTGGCAGTTCACTCAAAAATGGTGCCAGAAGCTTGCAAATGATCCCCTGAAAGCTTTGGCGATGGAAACAGAAGGCTTTTTATCACAGGACAAGAAATCAGCCCTCAAAAACTTAACCGGCAGAAAATATTTTTTTGAAAAAATCCCTAACCCCCGGGGTCACAATTTCAGCAAAAATCTGACTTTTGGCAGTTCACTCAAAAATGGTGCCAGAAGCTTGCAAATGATCCCCTGAAAGCTTTGGCGATGGAAGCAGAAGGCTTTTTATCACAGGACAAGAAATCAGCCCTCAAAAACGTAACCGGCAGAAAATATTTTTTTGAAAAAATCCCTAAGCCCCGGGGTCACAATTTCAGCAAAAATCTGACTTTTGGCAATTCACTCAAAAATGGTGCCAGAAGCTTGCAAATGATGCCCTGAAAGCT
This sequence comes from Podarcis vaucheri, assembly GCF_965113315.1. NCBI lineage: Eukaryota > Metazoa > Chordata > Lepidosauria > Squamata > Lacertidae > Podarcis > Podarcis vaucheri. The sequence continues at coordinate 69,339,410 of NC_138767.1, read as the reverse complement.
TTGGGGATGGAAACAGAAGGCTTTTTATCACAGGACAAGAAATCAGCCCTCAAAAACTTAACCGGCAGAAAATATTTTTTTGAAAAAATCCCTAAGCCCCGGGGTCACAATTTCAGCAAAAATCTGACTTTTGGCAGTTCACTCAAAAATGGTGCCAGAAGCTTGCAAATGATCCCCTGAAAGCTTTGGCGATGGAAACAGAAGGCTTTTTATCACAGGACAAGAAATCAGCCCTCAAAAACTTAACCGGCTGAAAATATTTTTTTGAAAAAATCCCTAAGCCCCGGGGTCACAATTTCTGCAAAAATCTGACTTTTGGCAATTCACTCAAAAATAGTGCCAGAAGCTTGCAAATGATCCCGTGAAAGCTTTGGCGATGGAAACAGAAGGCTTTTTATCACAGGACAAGAAATCAGCCCTCAAAAACTTAACGGGCAGAAAATATTTTTTTGAAAAATTCCCTAAGCCCCGGTCGGGGTCACAATTTCAGCAAAAATCTGACTTTTGGCAATTCACTCAAAAATGGTGCCAGAAGCTTGCAAATGATGCCCTGAGAGCTTTGGGGATGGAAACAGAAGGCTTTTTATCACAGGACAAGAAATCAGCCCTCAAAAACTTAACCGGCAGAAAATATTTTTTTGAAAAAATCCCTAAGCCCCGGGGTCACAATTTCAGCAAAAATCTGACTTTGGGCAATTCACTCAAAAATGGTGCCAGAAGCTTGCAAATGATCCCCTGAAAGCTTTGGCGATGGAAACAGAAGGCTTTTTATCACAGGACAAGAAATCAGCCCTCAAAAACGTAACCAGCAGAAAATATTTTTTTGAAAAAATCCCTAAGCCCCGGGGTCACAATTTCAGCAAAAATCTGACTTTTGGCAATTCACTCAAAAATGGTGCCAAAAGCTTGAAAATGCTCCACTGAAAGGTTTGGCACTCGAAACAGAAGGCTTTTTATCACAGGACAAGAAATCAGCCCTCAAAAACTTAACCGGCAGAAAATATTTTTTTGAAAAAATCCCTAAGCCCCAGCCGGGGTCACAATTTCAGCAAAAATCTGACTTTTGGCAATTCACTCAAAAATGGTGCCAGAAGCTTGCAAATGATGCCCTGAAAGCTTTGGCGATGGAAACAGAAGGCTTTTTATCACAGGACAAGAAATCAGCCCTCAAAAACGTAACCGGCAGAAAATATTTTTTTGAAAAAATCCCTAAGCCCCGGGTTCACAATTTCAGCAAAAATCTGACTTTTGGCAATTCACTCAAAAATGGTGCCAGAAGCTTGCAAATGATCCCCTGAAAGCTTTGGCGATGGAAACAGAAGGCTTTTTATCACAGGACAAGAAATCAGCCCTCAAAAACTTAACCGGCAGAAAATATTTTTTTGAAAAAATCCCTAAGCCCCGGGGTCACAATTTCAGCAAAAATCTGACTTTTGGCAGTTCACTCAAAAATGGTTCCAGAAGCTTGCAAATGATCCCCTGAAAGCTTTGGCGATGGAAGCAGAAGGCTTTTTATCACAGGACAAGAAATCAGCCCTCAAAAACGTAACCGGCAGAAAATATTTTTTTGAAAAAATCCCTAAGCCCCAGCCGGGGTCACAATTTCAGCAAAAATCTGACTTTTGGCAATTCACTCAAAAATGGTGCCAGAAGCTTGCAAATGATGCCCTGAAAGCTTTGGGGATGGAAACAGAAGGCTTTTTATCACAGGACAAGAAATCAGCCCTCAAAAACTTAACCGGCAGAAAATATTTTTTTGAAAAAATCCCTAAGCCCCGGGGTCACAATTTCAGCAAAAATCTGACTTTTGGCAATTCACTCAAAAATGGTGCCAAAAGCTTGAAAATGCTCTCCTGAAAGGTTTGGCACTCGAAACAGAAGGCTTTTTATCACAGGACAAGAAATCAGCCCTCAAAAACTTAACCGGCAGAAAATATTTTTTTGAAAAAATCCCTAAGCCCCGGGGTCACAATTTCAGCAAAAATCTGACTTTTGGCAATTCACTCAAAAATGGTGCCAAAAGCTTGAAAATGCTCTCCTGAAAGGTTTGGCACTCGAAACAGAAGGCTTTTTATCACAGGACAAGAAATCAGCCCTCAAAAACTTAACCGGCGGAAAATATTTTTTTGAAAAAATCCCTAAGCCCCGGTCGGGGTCACAATTTCAGCAAAAATCTGACTTTTGGCAATTCACTCAAAAATGGTGCCAGAAGCTTGCAAATGATCCCCTGAAAGCTTTGGCGATGGAAACAGAAGGCTTTTTATCACAGGACAAGAAATCAGCCCTCAAAAACGTAACCGGCAGAAAATATTTTTTTGAAAAAATCCCTAAGCCCCGGGTTCACAATTTCAGCAAAAATCTGACTTTTGGCAATTCACTCAAAAATGGTGCCAGAAGCTTGCAAATGATCCCCTGAAAGCTTTGGCGATGGAAACAGAAGGCTTTTTATCACAGGACAAGAAATCAGCCCTCAAAAACTTAACCGGCAGAAAATATTTTTTTGAAAAAATCCCTAAGCCCCGGGGTCACAATTTCAGCAAAAATCTGACTTTTGGCAGTTCACTCAAAAATGGTTCCAGAAGCTTGCAAATGATCCCCTGAAAGCTTTGGCGATGGAAGCAGAAGGCTTTTTATCACAGGACAAGAAATCAGCCCTCAAAAACGTAACCGGCAGAAAATATTTTTTTGAAAAAATCCCTAAGCCCCAGCCGGGGTCACAATTTCAGCAAAAATCTGACTTTTGGCAATTCACTCAAAAATGGTGCCAGAAGCTTGCAAATGATGCCCTGAAAGCTTTGGGGATGGAAACAGAAGGCTTTTTATCACAGGACAAGAAATCAGCCCTCAAAAACTTAACCGGCAGAAAATATTTTTTTGAAAAAATCCCTAAGCCCCGGGGTCACAATTTCAGCAAAAATCTTACTTTTGGCAATTCACTCAAAAATGGTGCCAAAAGCTTGAAAATGCTCTCCTGAAAGGTTTGGCACTCGAAACAGAAGGCTTTTTATCACAGGACAAGAAATCAGCCCTCAAAAACTTAACCGGCAGAAAATATTTTTTTGAAAAAATCCCTAAGCCCCGGGGTCACAATTTCAGCAAAAATCTGACTTTTGGCAATTCACTCAAAAATGGTGCCAAAAGCTTGAAAATGCTCTCCTGAAAGGTTTGGCACTCGAAACAGAAGGCTTTTTATCACAGGACAAGAAATCAGCCCTCAAAAACTTAACCGGCGGAAAATATTTTTTTGAAAAAATCCCTAAGCCCCGGTCGGGGTCACAATTTCAGCAAAAATCTGACTTTTGGCAATTCACTCAAAAATGGTGCCAGAAGCTTGCAAATGATCCCCTGAAAGCTTTGGCGATGGAAACAGAAGGCTTTTTATCACAGGACAAGAAATCAGCCCTCAAAAACTTAACCGGCAGAAAATATTTTTTTGAAAAAATCCCTAAGCCCCGGGGTCACAATTTCAGCAAAAATCTGACTTTTGGCAATTCACTCAAAAATGGTGCCAAAAGCTTGAAAATGCTCTCCTGAAAGGTTTGGCACTCGAAACAGAAGGCTTTTTATCACAGGACAAGAAATCAGCCCTCAAAAACTTAACGGGCAGAAAATATTTTTTTGAAAAAATCCCTAAGCCCCGGTCGGGGTCACAATTTCAGCAAAAATCTGACTTTTGGCAATTCACTCAAAAATGGTGCCAGAAGCTTGCAAATGATCCCCTGAAAGCTTTTGGCAATTCACTCAAAAATGATTCCAGAAGCTTGCAAATGATCCCCTGAAAGCTTTGGCGATGGAAACAAGGCTTTTTATCACAGGACAAGAAATCAGCCCTCAAAAACGTAACCGGCAGAAAATATTTTTTGGAAAAAATCCCTAAGCCCCGGGGTCACAATTTCAGCCAAAATCTGACTTTTGGCAATTCACTCAAAAATGGTGCCAGAAGCTTGCAAATGATCCCCTGAAAGCTTTGGCGATGGAAACAGAAGGCTTTTTATCACAGGACAAGAAATCAGCCCTCAAAAACGTAACCAGCAGAAAATATTTTTTTGAAAAAATCCCTAAGCCCCGGGGTCACAATTTCAGCAAAAATCTGACTTTTGGCAATTCACTCAAAAATGGTGCCAAAAGCTTGAAAATGCTCCACTGAAAGGTTTGGCACTCGAAACAGAAGGCTTTTTATCACAGGACAAGAAATCAGCCCTCAAAAACTTAACCGGCAGAAAATATTTTTTTGAAAAAATCCCTAAGCCCCAGCCGGGGTCACAATTTCAGCAAAAATCTGACTTTTGGCAATTCACTCAAAAATGGTGCCAGAAGCTTGCAAATGATCCCCTGAAAGCTTTGGCGATGGAAACAGAAGGCTTTTTATCACAGGACAAGAAATCAGCCCTCAAAAACGTAACCGGCAGAAAATATTTTTTTGAAAAAATCCCTAAGCCCCGGGTTCACAATTTCAGCAAAAATCTGACTTTTGGCAATTCACTCAAAAATGGTGCCAGAAGCTTGCAAATGATCCCCTGAAAGCTTTGGCGATGGAAACAGAAGGCTTTTTATCACAGGACAAGAAATCAGCCCTCAAAAACTTAACCGGCAGAAAATATTTTTTTGAAAAAATCCCTAAGCCCAGGGGTCCCAATTTCAGCAAAAATCTGACTTTTGGCAGTTCACTCAAAAATGGTTCCAGAAGCTTGCAAATGATCCCCTGAAAGCTTTGGCGATGGAAGCAGAAGGCTTTTTATCACAGGACAAGAAATCAGCCCTCAAAAACGTAACCGGCAGAAAATATTTTTTGAAAAAATCCCTAAGCCCCAGCCGGGGTCACAATTTCAGCAAAAATCTGACTTTTGGCAATTCACTCAAAAATGGTGCCAGAAGCTTGCAAATGATGCCCTGAAAGCTTTGGGGATGGAAACAGAAGGCTTTTTATCACAGGACAAGAAATCAGCCCTCAAAAACTTAACCGGCAGAAAATATTTTTTTGAAAAAATCCCTAAGCCCCGGGGTCACAATTTCAGCCAAAATCTGACTTTTGGCAATTCACTCAAAAATGGTGCCAAAAGCTTGAAAATGCTCTCCTGAAAGGTTTGGCACTCGAAACAGAAGGCTTTTTATCACAGGACAAGAAATCAGCCCTCAAAAACTTAACCGGCGGAAAATATTTTTTTGAAAAAATCCCTAAGCCCCGGTCGGGGTCACAATTTCAGCAAAAATCTGACTTTTGGCAATTCACTCAAAAATGGTGCCAGAAGCTTGCAAATGATCCCCTGAAAGCTTTGGCGATGGAAACAGAAGGCTTTTTATCACAGGACAAGAAATCAGCCCTCAAAAACTTAACCGGCAGAAAATATTTTTTTGAAAAAATCCCTAAGCCCCGGGGTCACAATTTCAGCAAAAATCTGACTTTTGGCAATTCACTCAAAAATGGTGCCAAAAGCTTGAAAATGCTCTCCTGAAAGGTTTGGCACTCGAAACAGAAGGCTTTTTATCACAGGACAAGAAATCAGCCCTCAAAAACTTAACGGGCAGAAAATATTTTTTTGAAAAAATCCCTAAGCCCCGGTCGGGGTCACAATTTCAGCAAAAATCTGACTTTTGGCAATTCACTCAAAAATGGTGCCAGAAGCTTGCAAATGATCCCCTGAAAGCTTTTGGCAATTCACTCAAAAATGATTCCAGAAGCTTGCAAATGATCCCCTGAAAGCTTTGGCGATGGAAACAAGGCTTTTTATCACAGGACAAGAAATCAGCCCTCAAAAACGTAACCGGCAGAAAATATTTTTTGGAAAAAATCCCTAAGCCCCGGGGTCACAATTTCAGCCAAAATCTGACTTTTGGCAATTCACTCAAAAATGGTGCCAGAAGCTTGCAAATGATCCCCTGAAAGCTTTGGCGATGGAAACAGAAGGCTTTTTATCACAGGACAAGAAATCAGCCCTCAAAAACTTAACCGGCAGAAAATATTTTTTTGAAAAAATCCCTAAGCCCCAGCCGGGGTCACAATTTCAGCAAAAATCTGACTTTTGGCAATTCACTCAAAAATGGTGCCAGAAGCTTGCAAATGATGCCCTGAAAGCTTTGGCGATGGAAACAGAAGCCTTTTTATCACAGGACAAGAAATCAGCCCTCAAAAACTTAACCGGCAGAAAATATTTTTTTGAAAAAATCCCTAAGCCCCGGGGTCACAATTTCAGCAAAAATCTGACTTTTGGCAGCTCACTCAAAAATGATGCCAGAAGCTTGCAAATGATCCCCTGAAAGCTTTGGCGATGGAAACAGAAGGCTTTTTATCACAGCACAAGAAATCAGCCCTCAAAAACTTAACCGGCTGAAAATATTTTTTTGAAAAAATCCCTAAGCCCCGGGGTCACAATTTCTGCAAAAATCTGACTTTTGGCAATTCACTCAAAAATAGTGCCAGAAGCTTGCAAATGATCCCCTGAAAGCTTTGGCGATGGAAACAGAAGGCTTTTTATCACAGGACAAGAAATCAGCCCTCAAAAACTTAACCGGCAGAAAATATTTTTTTGAAAAAATCCCTAAGCCCCAGCCGGGGTCACAATTTCAGCAAAAATCTGACTTTTGGAAATTCACTCAAAAATGGTGCCAGAAGCTTGCAAATGATGCCCTGAAAGCTTTGGGGATGGAAACAGAAGGCTTTTTATCACAGGACAAGAAATCAGCCCTCAAAAACTTAACCGGCAGAAAATATTTTTTTGAAAAAATCCCTAAGCCCCGGTCGGGGTCACAATTTCAGCAAAAATCTGACTTTTGGCAATTCACTCAAAAATGGTGCCAGAAGCTTGCAAATGATCCCCTGAAAGCTTTGGCGATGGAAACAGAAGGCTTTTTATCACAGGACAAGAAATCAGCCCTCAAAAACTTAACGGGCAGAAAATATTTTTTTGAAAATATCCCTAAGCCCCGGTCGGGGTCACAATTTCAGCAAAAATCTGACTTTTGGCAATTCACTCAAAAATGGTGCCAGAAGCTTGCAAATGATGCCCTGAAAGCTTTGGGGATGGAAACAGAAGGCTTTTTATCACAGGACAAGAAATCAGCCCTCAAAAACTTAACCGGCAGAAAATATTTTTTTGAAAAAATCCCTAAGCCCCGGGGTCACAATTTCAGCAAAAATCTGACTTTTGGCAATTCACTCAAAAATGGTGCCAAAAGCTTGAAAATGCTCTCCTGAAAGGTTTGGCACTCGAAACAGAAGGCTTTTTATCACAGGACAAGAAATCAGCCCTCAAAAACTTAACGGGCAGAAAATATTTTTTTGAAAAAATCCCTAAGCCCCCGGTCGGGGTCACAATTTCAGCAAAAATCTGACTTTTGGCAATTCACTCAAAAATGGTGCCAGAAGCTTGCAAATGATCCCCTGAAAGCTTTGGCGATGGAAACAGAAGGCTTTTTATCACAGGACAAGAAATCAGCCCTCAAAATCTTAACCGGCAGAAAATATTTTTTTGAAAAAATCCCTAAGCCCCGGGGTCACAATTTCAGCAAAAATCTGACTTTTGGCAATTCACTCAAAAATGATTCCAGAAGCTTGCAAATGATCCCCTGAAAGCTTTGGCGATGGAAACAAGGCTTTTTATCACAGGACAAGAAATCAGCCCTCAAAAACGTAACCGGCAGAAAATATTTTTTGGAAAAAATCCCTAAGCCCCGGGGTCACAATTTCAGCAAAAATCTGACTTTTGGCAATTCACTCAAAAATGGTGCCAGAAGCTTGCAAGTGATCCCCTGAAAGCTTTGGCGATGGAAACAGAAGGCTTTTTATCACAGGACAAGAAATCAGCCCTCAAAAACTTAACCGGCAGAAAATATTTTTTTGAAAAAATCCCTAAGCCCCAGGCGGGGTCACAATTTCAGCAAAAATCTGACTTTTGGCAATTCACTCAAAAATTGTGCCAGAAGCTTGCAAATGATGCCCTGAAAGGTTTGGGGATGGAAACAGAAGCCTTTTTATCACAGGACAAGAAATCAGCCCTCAAAAACGTAACCGGCAGAAAATATTTTTTTGAAAAAATCCCTAAGCCCCGGGGTCACAATTTCAGCCAAAATCTGACTTTTGGCAATTCACTCAAAAATGGTGCCTAAAGCTTGAAAATGATCCCCTGAAAGCTTTGGCGATGGAAACAGAAGGCTTTTTATCACAGGACAAGAAATCAGCCCTCAAAAACTTAACCAGCAGAAAATATTTTTTTGAAAAAATCCCTAAGCCCCGGGGTCACAATTTCAGCAAAAATCTGACTTTTGGCAATTCACTCAAAAATGGTGCCAAAAGCTTGAAAATGCTCCACTGAAAGGTTTGGCACTCGAAACAGAAGGCTTTTTATCACAGGACAAGAAATCAGCCCTCAAAAACTTAACCGGCAGAAAATATTTTTTTGAAAAAATCCCTAAGCCCCAGCCGGGGTCACAATTTCAGCAAAAATCTGACTTTTGGCAATTCACTCAAAAATGGTGCCAGAAGCTTGCAAATGATGCCCTGAAAGCTTTGGCGATGGAAACAGAAGGCTTTTTATCACAGGACAAGAAATCAGCCCTCAAAAACGTAACCAGCAGAAAATATTTTTTTGAAAAAATCCCTAAGCCCCGGGTTCACAATTTCAGCAAAAATCTGACTTTTGGCAATTCACTCAAAAATGGTGCCAGAAGCTTGCAAATGATCCCCTGAAAGCTTTGGCGATGGAAACAGAAGGCTTTTTATCACAGGACAAGAAATCAGCCCTCAAAAACTTAACCGGCAGAAAATATTTTTTTGAAAAAATCCCTAAGCCCCAGGGTCACAATTTCAGCAAAAATCTGACTTTTGGCAGTTCACTCAAAAATGGTTCCAGAAGCTTGCAAATGATCCCCTGAAAGCTTTGGCGATGGAAGCAGAAGGCTTTTTATCACAGGACAAGAAATTAGCCCTCAAAAACGTAACCGGCAGAAAATATTTTTTTGAAAAAATCCCTAAGCCCCAGCCGGGGTCACAATTTCAGCAAAAATCTGACTTTTGGCAATTCACTCAAAAATGGTGCCAGAAGCTTGCAAATGATGCCCTGAAAGCTTTGGGGATGGAAACAGAAGGCTTTTTATCACAGGACAAGAAATCAGCCCTCAAAAACTTAACCGGCAGAAAATATTTTTTTGAAAAAATCCCTAAGCCCCGGGGTCACAATTTCAGCAAAAATCTGACTTTTGGCAATTCACTCAAAAATGGTGCCAAAAGCTTGAAAATGCTCTCCTGAAAGGTTTGGCACTCGAAACAGAAGGCTTTTTATCACAGGACAAGAAATCAGCCCTCAAAAACTTAACCGGCGGAAAATATTTTTTTGAAAAAATCCCTAAGCCCCGGTCGGGGTCACAATTTCAGCAAAAATCTGACTTTTGGCAATTCACTCAAAAATGATTCCAGAAGCTTGCAAATGATCCCCTGAAAGCTTTGGCGATGGAAACAAGGCTTTTTATCACAGGACAAGAAATCAGCCCTCAAAAACGTAACCGGCAGAAAATATTTTTTGGAAAAAATCCCTAAGCCCCGGGGTCACAATTTCAGCCAAAATCTGACTTTTGGCAATTCACTCAAAAATGGTGCCAGAAGCTTGCAAATGATCCCCTGAAAGCTTTGGCGATGGAAACAGAAGGCTTTTTATCACAGGACAAGAAATCAGCCCTCAAAAACTTAACCGGCAGAAAATATTTTTTTGAAAAAATCCCTAAGCCCCAGCCGGGGTCACAATTTCAGCCAAAATCTGACTTTTGGCAATTCACTCAAAAATGGTGCCAGAAGCTTGCAAATGATGCCCTGAAAGGTTTGGGGATGGAAACAGAAGCCTTTTTATCACAGGACAAGAAATCAGCCCTCAAAAACTTAACCGGCAGAAAATATTTTTTTGAAAAAATCCCTAAGCCCCGGGGTCACAATTTCAGCAAAAATCTGACTTTTGGCAGCTCACTCAAAAATGGTGCCAGAAGCTTGCAAATGATCCCCTGAAAGCTTTGGCGATGGAAACAGAAGGCTTTTTATCACAGCACAAGAAATCAGCCCTCAAAAACTTAACCGGCTGAAAATATTTTTTTGAAAAAATCCCTAAGCCCCAGCCGGGGTCACAATTTCAGCAAAAATCTGACTTTTGGCAATTCACTCAAAAATGGTGCCAGAAGCTTGCAAATGATGCCCTGAAAGCTTTGGCGATGGAAACAGAAGGCTTTTTATCACAGGACAAGAAATCAGCCCTCAAAAACGTAACCAGCAGAAAATATTTTTTTGAAAAAATCCCTAAGCCCCGGGTTCACAATTTCAGCAAAAATCTGACTTTTGGCAATTCACTCAAAAATGGTGCCAGAAGCTTGCAAATGATCCCCTGAAAGCTTTGGCGATGGAAACAGAAGGCTTTTTATCACAGGACAAGAAATCAGCCCTCAAAAACTTAACCGGCAGAAAATATTTTTTTGAAAAAATCCCTAAGCCCCAGGGTCACAATTTCAGCAAAAATCTGACTTTTGGCAGTTCACTCAAAAATGGTTCCAGAAGCTTGCAAATGATCCCCTGAAAGCTTTGGCGATGGAAGCAGAAGGCTTTTTATCACAGGACAAGAAATTAGCCCTCAAAAACGTAACCGGCAGAAAATATTTTTTTGAAAAAATCCCTAAGCCCCAGCCGGGGTCACAATTTCAGCAAAAATCTGACTTTTGGCAATTCACTCAAAAATGGTGCCAGAAGCTTGCAAATGATGCCCTGAAAGCTTTGGGGATGGAAACAGAAGGCTTTTTATCACAGGACAAGAAATCAGCCCTCAAAAACTTAACCGGCAGAAAATATTTTTTTGAAAAAATCCCTAAGCCCCGGGGTCACAATTTCAGCAAAAATCTGACTTTTGGCAATTCACTCAAAAATGGTGCCAAAAGCTTGAAAATGCTCTCCTGAAAGGTTTGGCACTCGAAACAGAAGGCTTTTTATCACAGGACAAGAAATCAGCCCTCAAAAACTTAACCGGCGGAAAATATTTTTTTGAAAAAATCCCTAAGCCCCGGTCGGGGTCACAATTTCAGCAAAAATCTGACTTTTGGCAATTCACTCAAAAATGATTCCAGAAGCTTGCAAATGATCCCCTGAAAGCTTTGGCGATGGAAACAAGGCTTTTTATCACAGGACAAGAAATCAGCCCTCAAAAACGTAACCGGCAGAAAATATTTTTTGGAAAAAATCCCTAAGCCCCGGGGTCACAATTTCAGCCAAAATCTGACTTTTGGCAATTCACTCAAAAATGGTGCCAGAAGCTTGCAAATGATCCCCTGAAAGCTTTGGCGATGGAAACAGAAGGCTTTTTATCACAGGACAAGAAATCAGCCCTCAAAAACTTAACCGGCAGAAAATATTTTTTTGAAAAAATCCCTAAGCCCCAGCCGGGGTCACAATTTCAGCCAAAATCTGACTTTTGGCAATTCACTCAAAAATGGTGCCAGAAGCTTGCAAATGATGCCCTGAAAGGTTTGGGGATGGAAACAGAAGCCTTTTTATCACAGGACAAGAAATCAGCCCTCAAAAACTTAACCGGCAGAAAATATTTTTTTGAAAAAATCCCTAAGCCCCGGGGTCACAATTTCAGCAAAAATCTGACTTTTGGCAGCTCACTCAAAAATGGTGCCAGAAGCTTGCAAATGATCCCCTGAAAGCTTTGGCGATGGAAACAGAAGGCTTTTTATCACAGCACAAGAAATCAGCCCTCAAAAACTTAACCGGCTGAAAATATTTTTTTGAAAAAATCCCTAAGCCCCGGGGTCACAATTTCTGCAAAAATCTGACTTTTGGCAATTCACTCAAAAATAGTGCCAGAAGCTTGCAAATGATCCCCTGAAAGCTTTGGCGATGGAAACAGAAGGCTTTTTATCACAGGACAAGAAATCAGCCCTCAAAAACTTAACCGGCAGAAAATATTTTTTTGAAAAAATCCCTAAGCCCCAGCCGGGGTCACAATTTCAGCAAAAATCTGACTTTTGGCAATTCACTCAAAAATGGTGCCAGAAGCTTGCAAATGATGCCCTGAAAGCTTTGGGGATGGAAACAGAAGGCTTTTTATCACAGGACAAGAAATCAGCCCTCAAAAACTTAACCGGCAGAAAATATTTTTTTGAAAAAATCCCTAAGCCCCGGTCGGGGTCACAATTTCAGCAAAAATCTGACTTTTGGCAATTCACTCAAAAATGGTGCCAGAAGCTTGCAAATGATGCCCTGAAAGCTTTGGGGATGGAAACAGAAGGCTTTTTATCACAGGACAAGAAATCAGCCCTCAAAAACTTAACCGGCAGAAAATATTTTTTTGAAAAAATCCCTAAGCCCTGGGGTCACAATTTCAGCAAAAATCTGACTTTTGGCAATTCACTCAAAAATGGTGCCAAAAGCTTGAAAATGCTCTCCTGAAAGGTTTGGCACTCGAAACAGAAGGCTTTTTATCACAGGACAAGAAATCAGCCCTCAAAAACTTAACGGGCAGAAAATATTTTTTTGAAAAAATCCCTAAGCCCCGGTCGGGGTCACAATTTCAGCAAAAATCTGACTTTTGGCAATTCACTCAAAAATGGTGCCAGAAGCTTGCAAATGATCCCCTGAAAGCTTTGGCGATGGAAACAGAAGGCTTTTTATCACAGGACAAGAAATCAGCCCTCAAAAACTTAACCGGCAGAAAATATTTTTTTGAAAAAATCCCTAAGCCCCGGGGTCACAATTTCAGCAAAAATCTGACTTTTGGCAATTCACTCAAAAATGATTCCAGAAGCTTGCAAATGATCCCCTGAAAGCTTTGGCGATGGAAACAAGGCTTTTTATCACAGGACAAGAAATCAGCCCTCAAAAACGTAACCGGCAGAAAATATTTTTTGGAAAAAATCCCTAAGCCCCGGGGTCACAATTTCAGCCAAAATCTGACTTTTGGCAATTCACTCAAAAATGGTGCCAGAAGCTTGCAAATGATCCCCTGAAAGCTTTGGCGATGGAAACAGAAGGCTTTTTATCACAGGACAAGAAATCAGCCCTCAAAAACTTAACCGGCAGAAAATATTTTTTTGAAAAAATCCCTAAGCCCCAGCCGGGGTCACAATTTCAGCCAAAATCTGACTTTTGGCAATTCACTCAAAAATTGTGCCAGAAGCTTGCAAATGATGCCCTGAAAGGTTTGGGGATGGAAACAGAAGCCTTTTTATCACAGGACAAGAAATCAGCCCTCAAAAACTTAACCGGCAGAAAATATTTTTTTGAAAAAATCCCTAAGCCCCGGGGTCACAATTTCAGCAAAAATCTGACTTTTGGCAGTTCACTCAAAAATGGTGCCAGAAGCTTGCAAATGATCCCCTGAAAGCTTTGGCGATGGAAACAGAAGGCTTTTTATCACAGCACAAGAAATCAGCCCTCAAAAACTTAACCGGCTGAAAATATTTTTTTGAAAAAATCCCTAAGCCCCGGGGTCACAATTTCTGCAAAAATCTGACTTTTGGCAATTCACTCAAAAATAGTGCCAGAAGCTTGCAAATGATCCCCTGAAAGCTTTGGCGATGGAAACAGAAGGCTTTTTATCACAGGACAAGAAATCAGCCCTCAAAAACTTAACCGGCAGAAAATATTTTTTTGAAAAAATCCCTAAGCCCCAGCCGGGGTCACAATTTCAGCAAAAATCTGACTTTTGGAAATTCACTCAAAAATGGTGCCAGAAGCTTGCAAATGATGCCCTGAAAGCTTTGGGGATGGAAACAGAAGGCTTTTTATCACAGGACAAGAAATCAGCCCTCAAAAACTTAACCGGCAGAAAATATTTTTTTGAAAAAATCCCTAAGGCCCGGGGTCACAATTTCAGCAAAAATCTGACTTTTGGCAATTCACTCAAAAATGGTGCCAAAAGCTTGAAAATGCTCTCCTGAAAGGTTTGGCACTCGAAACAGAAGGCTTTTTATCACAGGACAAGAAATCAGCCCTCAAAAACTTAACGGGCAGAAAATATTTTTTTGAAAAAATCCCTAAGCCCCGGTCGGGGTCACAATTTCAGCAAAAATCTGACTTTTGGCAATTCGCTCAAAAATGGTGCCAGAAGCCTGCAAATGATCCCCTGAAAGCTTTGGCGATGGAAACAGAAGGCTTTTTATCACAGGACAAGAAATCAGCCCTCAAAAACTTAACCGGCAGAAAATATTTTTTTGAAAAAATCCCTAAGCCCCGGGGTCACAATTTCAGCAAAAATCTGACTTTTGGCAATTCACTCAAAAATGATTCCAGAAGCTTGCAAATGATCCCCTGAAAGCTTTGGCGATGGAAACAAGGCTTTTTATCACAGGACAAGAAATCAGCCCTCAAAAACGTAACCGGCAGAAAATATTTTTTGGAAAAAATCCCTAAGCCCCGGGGTCACAATTTCAGCCAAAATCTGACTTTTGGCAATTCACTCAAAAATGGTGCCAGAAGCTTGCAAATGATCCCCTGAAAGCTTTGGCGATGGAAACAGAAGGCTTTTTATCACAGGACAAGAAATCAGCCCTCAAAAACTTAACCGGCAGAAAATATGTTTTTGAAAAAATCCCTAAGCCCCGGGGTCACAATTTCAGCAAAAATCTGACTTTTGGCAGCTCACTCAAAAATGGTGCCAGAAGCTTGCAAATGATCCCCTGAAAGCTTTGGCGATGGAAACAGAAGGCTTTTTATCACAGCACAAGAAATCAGCCCTCAAAAACTTAACCGGCTGAAAATATTTTTTTGAAAAAATCCCTAAGCCCCGGGGTCACAATTTCTGCAAAAATCTGACTTTTGGCAATTCACTCAAAAATAGTGCCAGAAGCTTGCAAATGATCCCCTGAAAGCTTTGGCGATGGAAACAGAAGGCTTTTTATCACAGGACAAGAAATCAGCCCTCAAAAACTTAACCGGCAGAAAATATTTTTTTGAAAAAATCCCTAAGCCCCAGCCGGGGTCACAATTTCAGCAAAAATCTGACTTTTGGAAATTCACTCAAAAATGGTGCCAGAAGCTTGCAAATGATGCCCTGAAAGCTTTGGGGATGGAAACAGAAGGCTTTTTATCACAGGACAAGAAATCAGCCCTCAAAAACTTAACCGGCAGAAAATATTTTTTTGAAAAAATCCCTAAGCCCCGGGGTCACAATTTCAGCAAAAATCTGACTTTTGGCAATTCACTCAAAAATGGTGCCAAAAGCTTGAAAATGCTCTCCTGAAAGGTTTGGCACTCGAAACAGAAGGCTTTTTATCACAGGACAAGAAATCAGCCCTCAAAAACTTAACGGGCAGAAAATATTTTTTTGAAAAAATCCCTAAGCCCCGGTCGGGGTCACAATTTCAGCAAAAATCTGACTTTTGGCAATTCACTCAAAAATGGTGCCAGAAGCTTGCAAATGATCCCCTGAAAGCTTTAGCGATGGAAACAGAAGGCTTTTTATCACAGGACAAGAAATCAGCCCTCAAAAACTTAACGGGCAGAAAATATTTTTTTGAAAATATCCCTAAGCCCCGGTCGGGGTCACAATTTCAGCAAAAATCTGACTTTTGGCAATTCACTCAAAAATGGTGCCAGAAGCTTGCAAATGATGCCCTGAAAGCTTTGGGGATGGAAACAGAAGGCTTTTTATCACAGGACAAGAAATCAGCCCTCAAAAACTTAACCGGCAGAAAATATTTTTTTGAAAAAATCCCTAAGCCCCGGGGTCACAATTTCAGCAAAAATCTGACTTTTGGCAATTCACTCAAAAATGGTGCCAAAAGCTTGAAAATGCTCTCCTGAAAGGTTTGGCACTCGAAACAGAAGGCTTTTTATCACAGGACAAGAAATCAGCCCTCAAAAACTTAACGGGCAGAAAATATTTTTTTGAAAAAATCCCTAAGCCCCGGTCGGGGTCACAATTTCAGCAAAAATCTGACTTTTGGCAATTCACTCAAAAATGGTGCCAGAAGCTTGCAAATGATCCCCTGAAAGCTTTGGCGATGGAAACAGAAGGCTTTTTATCACAGGACAAGAAATCAGCCCTCAAAAACTTAACCGGCAGAAAGTATTTTTTTGAAAAAATCCCTAAGCCCCGGGGTCACAATTTCAGCAAAAATCTGACTTTTGGCAATTCACTCAAAAATGATTCCAGAAGCTTGCAAATGATCCCCTGAAAGCTTTGGCGATGGAAACAAGGCTTTTTATCACAGGACAAGAAATCAGCCCTCAAAAACGTAACCGGCAGAAAATATTTTTTGGAAAAAATCCCTAAGCCCCGGGGTCACAATTTCAGCCAAAATCTGACTTTTGGCAATTCACTCAAAAATGGTGCCAGAAGCTTGCAAATGATCCCCTGAAAGCTTTGGCGATGGAAACAGAAGGCTTTTTATCACAGGACAAGAAATCAGCCCTCAAAAACTTAACGGGCAGAAAATATTTTTTTGAAAATATCCCTAAGCCCCGGTCGGGGTCACAATTTCAGCAAAAATCTGACTTTTGGCAATTCACTCAAAAATGGTGCCAGAAGCTTGCAAATGATGCCCTGAAAGCTTTGGGGATGGAAACAGAAGGCTTTTTATCACAGGACAAGAAATCAGCCCTCAAAAACTTAACCGGCAGAAAATATTTTTTTGAAAAAATCCCTAAGCCCCGGGGTCACAATTTCAGCAAAAATCTGACTTTTGGCAATTCACTCAAAAATGGTGCCAAAAGCTTGAAAATGCTCTCCTGAAAGGTTTGGCACTCGAAACAGAAGGCTTTTTATCACAGGACAAGAAATCAGCCCTCAAAAACTTAACGGGCAGAAAATATTTTTTTGAAAAAATCCCTAAGCCCCGGTCGGGGTCACAATTTCAGCAAAAATCTGACTTTTGGCAATTCACTCAAAAATGGTGCCAGAAGCTTGCAAATGATCCCCTGAAAGCTTTGGCGATGGAAACAGAAGGCTTTTTATCACAGGACAAGAAATCAGCCCTCAAAAACTTAACCGGCAGAAAATATTTTTTTGAAAAAATCCCTAAGCCCCGGGGTCACAATTTCAGCAAAAATCTGACTTTTGGCAATTCACTCAAAAATGATTCCAGAAGCTTGCAAATGATCCCCTGAAAGCTTTGGCGATGGAAACAAGGCTTTTTATCACAGGACAAGAAATCAGCCCTCAAAAACGTAACCGGCAGAAAATATTTTTTGGAAAAAATCCCTAAGCCCCGGGGTCACAATTTCAGCCAAAATCTGACTTTTGGCAATTCACTCAAAAATGGTGCCAGAAGCTTGCAAATGATCCCCTGAAAGGTTTGGGGATGGAAACAGAAGCCTTTTTATCACAGGACAAGAAATCAGCCCTCAAAAACTTAACCGGCAGAAAATATTTTTTTGAAAAAATCCCTAAGCCCCGGGGTCACAATTTCAGCAAAAATCTGACTTTTGGCAGTTCACTCAAAAATGGTGCCAGAAGCTTGCAAATGATCCCCTGAAAGCTTTGGCGATGGAAACAGAAGGCTTTTTATCACAGCACAAGAAATCAGCCCTCAAAAACTTAACCGGCTGAAAATATTTTTTTGAAAAAATCCCTAAGCCCCGGGGTCACAATTTCTGCAAAAATCTGACTTTTGGCAATTCACTCAAAAATAGTGCCAGAAGCTTGCAAATGATCCCCTGAAAGCTTTGGCGATGGAAACAGAAGGCTTTTTATCACAGGATAAGAAATCAGCCCTCAAAAACTTAACCGGCAGAAAATATTTTTTTGAAAAAATCCCTAAGCCCCAGCCGGGGTCACAATTTCAGCAAAAATCTGACTTTTGGAAATTCACTCAAAAATGGTGCCAGAAGCTTGCAAATGATGCCCTGAAAGCTTTGGGGATGGAAACAGAAGGCTTTTTATCACAGGACAAGAAATCAGCCCTCAAAAACTTAACCGGCAGAAAATATTTTTTTGAAAAAATCCCTAAGCCCCGGGGTCACAATTTCAGCAAAAATCTGACTTTTGGCAATTCACTCAAAAATGGTGCCAAAAGCTTGAAAATGCTCTCCTGAAAGGTTTGGCACTCGAAACAGAAGGCTTTTTATCACAGGACAAGAAATCAGCCCTCAAAAACTTAACCGGCAGAAAATATTTTTTTGAAAAAATCCCTAAGCCCCGGGGTCACAATTTCAGCAAAAATCTGACTTTTGGCAATTCACTCAAAAATGATTCCAGAAGCTTGCAAATGATCCCCTGAAAGCTTTGGCGATGGAAACAAGGCTTTTTATCACAGGACAAGAAATCAGCCCTCAAAAACGTAACCGGCAGAAAATATTTTTTGGAAAAAATCCCTAAGCCCCGGGGTCACAATTTCAGCCAAAATCTGACTTTTGGCAATTCACTCAAAAATGGTGCCAGAAGCTTGCAAATGATCCCCTGAAAGCTTTGGCGATGGAAACAGAAGGCTTTTTATCACAGGACAAGAAATCAGCCCTCAAAAACTTAACCGGCAGCAAATATTTTTTTGAAAAAATCCCTAAGCCCCGGAGTCACAATTTCAGCAAAAATCTGACTTTTGGCAATTCACTCAAAAATGGTGCCAGAAGCTTGCAAATGATGCCCTGAAAGGTTTGGGGATGGAAACAGAAGCCTTTTTATCACAGGACAAGAAATCAGCCCTCAAAAACTTAACCGGCAGAAAATATTTTTTTGAAAAAATCCCTAAGCCCCGGGGTCACAATTTCAGCAAAAATCTGACTTTTGGCAATTCACTCAAAAATGGTGCCAAAAGCTTGAAAATGCTCTCCTGAAAGGTTTGGCACTCGAAACAGAAGGCTTTTTATCACAGGACAAGAAATCAGCCCTCAAAAAATTAACGGGTAGAAAATACTTTTTTGAAAAAATCCCTAAGCCCCGGTCGGGGTCACAATTTCAGCAAAAATCTGACTTTTGGCAATTCACTCAAAAATGGTGCCAGAAGCTTGCAAATGATCCCCTGAAAGCTTTGGCGATGGAAACAGAAGGCTTTTTATCACAGGACAAGAAATCAGCCCTCAAAAACTTAACCGGCAGAAAATATTTTTTTGAAAAAATCCCTAAGCCCCGGGGTCACAATTTCAGCAAAAATCTGACTTTTGGCAATTCACTCAAAAATGATTCCAGAAGCTTGCAAATGATCCCCTGAAAGCTTTGGCGATGGAAACAAGGCTTTTTATCACAGGACAAGAAATCAGCCCTCAAAAACGTAACCGGCAGAAAATATTTTTTGGAAAAAATCCCTAAGCCCCGGGGTCACAATTTCAGCCAAAATCTGACTTTTGGCAATTCACTCAAAAATGGTGCCAGAAGCTTGCAAATGATCCCCTGAAAGCTTTGGCGATGGAAACAGAAGGCTTTTTATCACAGGACAAGAAATCAGCCCTCAAAAACTTAACCGGCAGCAAATATTTTTTTGAAAAAATCCCTAAGCCCCGGAGTCACAATTTCAGCAAAAATCTGACTTTTGGCAATTCACTCAAAAATGGTGCCAGAAGCTTGCAAATGATGCCCTGAAAGGTTTGGGGATGGAAACAGAAGCCTTTTTATCACAGGACAAGAAATCAGCCCTCAAAAACTTAACCGGCAGAAAATATTTTTTTGAAAAAATCCCTAAGCCCCGGGGTCACAATTTCAGCAAAAATCTGACTTTTGGCAATTCACTCAAAAATGGTGCCAAAAGCTTGAAAATGCTCTCCTGAAAGGTTTGGCACTCGAAACAGAAGGCTTTTTATCACAGGACAAGAAATCAGCCCTCAAAAAATTAACGGGTAGAAAATACTTTTTTGAAAAAATCCCTAAGCCCCGGGGTCACAATTTCAGCAAAAATCTGACTTTTGGCAGTTCACTCAAAAATGGTGCCATAAGCTTGCAAATGATCCCCTGAAAGCTTTGGCGATGGAAACAGAAGGCTTTTTATCACAGGACAAGAAATCAGCCCTCAAAAACGTAACCGGCAGAAAATATTTTTTTGAAAAAATCCCTAAGCCCCGGGGTCACAATTTCAGC
This sequence comes from Podarcis vaucheri, assembly GCF_965113315.1. NCBI lineage: Eukaryota > Metazoa > Chordata > Lepidosauria > Squamata > Lacertidae > Podarcis > Podarcis vaucheri. Next base: position 69,319,437 of record NC_138767.1, on the reverse strand, counting down.
AAAAATCTGACTTTTGGCAATTCACTCAAAAATGGTGCCAGAAGCTTGCAAATGATGCCCTGAAAGCTTTGGCGCTGGAAACAGAAGGCTTTTTATCACAGGACAAGAAATCAGCCCTCAAAAACGTAACCGGCAGAAAATATTTTTTTGAAAAAATCCCTAAGCCCCGGGGTCACAATTTCAGCCAAAATATGACTTTTGGCAATTCACTCAAAAATGGTGCCATAAGCTTGCAAATGATCCCCTGAAAGCTTTGGCGATGGAAACAGAAGGCTTTTTATCACAGGACAAGAAATCAGCCCTCAAAAACTTAACCGGCAGCAAATATTTTTTTGAAAAAATGCCTAAGCCCCAGGGTCACAATTTCAGCAAAAATCTGACTTTTGGCAATTCACTCAAAAATGGTGCCAGAAGCTTGCAAATGATGCCCTGAAAGCTTTGGGGATGGAAACAGAAGGCTTTTTATCACAGGACAAGAAATCAGCCCTCAAAAACTTAACCGGCAGAAAATTTTTTTTTGAAAAAATCCCTAAGCCCCGGGGTCACAATTTCAGCAAAAATCTGACTTTTGGCAATTCACTCAAAAATGGTGCCAAAAGCTTGAAAATGCTCTCCTGAAAGGTTTGGCACTCGAAACAGAAGGCTTTTTATCACAGGACAAGAAATCAGCCCTCAAAAACTTAACGGGCAGAAAATATTTTTTTGAAAATATCCCTAAGCCCCGGTCGGGGTCACAATTTCAGCAAAAATCTGACTTTTGGCAATTCACTCAAAAATGGTGCCAGAAGCTTGCAAATGATGCCCTGAAAGCTTTGGCGATGGAAACAGAAGGCTTTTTATCACAGGACAAGAAATCAGCCCTCAAAAACGTAACCGGCAGAAAATATTTTTTTGAAAAAATCCCTAAGCCCCGGGGTCACAATTTCAGCAAAAATCTGACTTTTGGCAATTCACTCAAAAATGGTGCCAAAAGCTTGAAAATGCTCTCCTGAAAGGTTTGGCACTCGAAACAGAAGGCTTTTTATCACAGGACAAGAAATCAGCCCTCAAAAAATTAACGGGTAGAAAATACTTTTTTGAAAAAATCCCTAAGCCCCGGGGTCACAATTTCAGCAAAAATCTGACTTTTGGCAGTTCACTCAAAAATGGTGCCAGAAGCTTGCAAATGATCCCCTGAAAGCTTTGGCGATGGAAACAGAAGGCTTTTTATCACAGGACAAGAAATCAGCCCTCAAAAACTTAACCGGCAGAAAATATTTTTTTGAAAAAATCCCTAAGTCCCGGGGTCACAATTTCTGCAAAAATCTGACTTTTGGCAATTCACTCAAAAATGGTGCCAGAAGCTTGCAAATGATCCCCTGAAAGCTTTGGCGATGGAAACAGAAGGCTTTTTATCACAGGACAAGAAATCAGCCCTCAAAAACGTAACCGGCAGAAAATATTTTTTTGAAAAAATCCCTAAGCCCCGGGGTCACAATTTCAGCAAAAATCTGACTTTTGGCAATTCACTCAAAAATGGTGCCAGAAGCTTGCAAATGATGCCCTGAAAGCTTTGGCGCTGGAAACAGAAGGCTTTTTATCACAGGACAAGAAATCAGCCCTCAAAAACGTAAGGGGCAGAAAATATTTTTTTGAAAAAATCCCTAAGCCCCGGGGTCACAATTTCAGCCAAAATCTGACTTTTGGCAATTCACTCAAAAATGGTGCCATAAGCTTGCAAATGATCCCCTGAAAGCTTTGGCGATGGAAACAGAAGGCTTTTTATCACAGCACAAGAAATCAGCCCTCAAAAACTTAACCGGCTGAAAATATTTTTTTGAAAAAATCCCTAAGCCCCGGGGTCACAATTTCTGCAAAAATCTGACTTTTGGCAATTCACTCAAAAATAGTGCCAGAAGCTTGCAAATGATCCCCTGAAAGCTTTGGCGATGGAAACAGAAGGCTTTTTATCACAGGACAAGAAATCAGCCCTCAAAAACTTAACCGGCAGAAAATATTTTTTTGAAAAAATCCCTAAGCCCCAGCCGGGGTCACAATTTCAGCAAAAATCTGACTTTTGGAAATTCACTCAAAAATGGTGCCAGAAGCTTGCAAATGATGCCCTGAAAGCTTTGGGGATGGAAACAGAAGGCTTTTTATCACAGGACAAGAAATCAGCCCTCAAAAACTTAACCGGCAGAAAATATTTTTTTGAAAAAATCCCTAAGCCCCGGGGTCACAATTTCAGCAAAAATCTGACTTTTGGCAATTCACTCAAAAATGGTGCCAAAAGCTTGAAAATGCTCTCCTGAAAGGTTTGGCACTCGAAACAGAAGGCTTTTTATCACAGGACAAGAAATCAGCCCTCAAAAACTTAACGGGCAGAAAATATTTTTTTGAAAAAATCCCTAAGCCCCGGTCGGGGTCACAATTTCAGCAAAAATCTGACTTTTGGCAATTCACTCAAAAATGGTGCCAGAAGCTTGCAAATGATCCCCTGAAAGCTTTGGCGATGGAAACAGAAGGCTTTTTATCACAGGACAAGAAATCAGCCCTCAAAAACTTAACCGGCAGAAAATATTTTTTTGAAAAAATCCCTAAGCCCCGGGGTCACAATTTCAGCAAAAATCTGACTTTTGGCAATTCACTCAAAAATGATTCCAGAAGCTTGCAAATGATTCCCTGAAAGCTTTGGGGATGGAAACAAGGCTTTTTATCACAGGACAAGAAATCAGCCCTCAAAAACGTAACCGGCAGAAAATATTTTTTGGAAAAAATCCCTAAGCCCCGGGGTCACAATTTCAGCCAAAATCTGACTTTTGGCAATTCACTCAAAAATGGTGCCAGAAGCTTGCAAATGATCCCCTGAAAGCTTTGGCGATGGAAACAGAAGGCTTTTTATCACAGGACAAGAAATCAGCCCTCAAAAACTTAACCGGCAGCAAATATTTTTTTGAAAAAATCCCTAAGCCCCGGGGTCACAATTTCAGCAAAAATCTGACTTTTGGCAATTCACTCAAAAATGGTGCCAAAAGCTTGAAAATGCTCTCCTGAAAGGTTTGGCACTCGAAACAGAAGGCTTTTTATCACAGGACAAGAAATCAGCCCTCAAAAAATTAACGGGTAGAAAATACTTTTTTGAAAAAATCCCTAAGCCCCGGGGTCACAATTTCAGCAAAAATCTGACTTTTGGCAGTTCACTCAAAAATGGTGCCATAAGCTTGCAAATGATCCCCTGAAAGCTTTGGCGATGGAAACAGAAGGCTTTTTATCACAGGACAAGAAATCAGCCCTCAAAAACTTAACCGGCAGAAAATATTTTTTTGAAAAAATCCCTAAGCCCCGGGGTCACAATTTCAGCAAAAATCTGACTTTTGGCAATTCACTCAAAAATGGTGCCAAAAGCTTGAAAATGCTCCCCTGAAAGCTTTGGCGATGGAAACAGAAGGCTTTTTATCACAGGACAAGAAATCAGCCCTCAAAAACTTAACCGGCAGCAAATATTTTTTTGAAAAAATCCCTAAGCCCCGGGGTCACAATTTCAGCAAAAATCTGACTTTTGGCAATTCACTCAAAAATGGTGCCAGAAGCTTGCAGATGATGCCCTGAAAGCTTTGGGGATGGAAACAGAAGGCTTTTTATCACAGGACAAGAAATCAGCCCTCAAAAACTTAACCGGCAGAAAATATTTTTTTGAAAAAATCCCTAAGCCCCGGGGTCAAAATTTCAGCAAAAATCTGACTTTGGGCAATTCACTCAAAAATGGTGCCAGAAGCTTGCAAATGATCCCCTGAAAGCTTTGGGGATGGAAACAGAAGGCTTTTTATCACAGGACAAGAAATCAGCCCTCAAAAACTTAACCGGCAGAAAATATTTTTTTGAAAAAATCCCTAAGCCCCGGGGTCACAATTTCAGCAAAAATCTGACTTTTGGCAATTCACTCAAAAATGGTGCCAGAAGCTTGCAAATGATGCCCTGAAAGCTTTGGCGATGGAAACAGAAGGCTTTTTATCACAGGACAAGAAATCAGCCCTCAAAAACGTAACCGGCAGAAAATATTTTTTTGAAAAAATCCCTAAGCCCCGGGGTCACAATTTCAGCAAAAATCTGACTTTTGGCAATTCACTCAAAAATGGTGCCAAAAGCTTGAAAATGCTCTCCTGAAAGGTTTGGCACTCGAAACAGAAGGCTTTTTATCACAGGACAAGAAATCAGCCCTCAAAAAATTAACGGGTAGAAAATACTTTTTTGAAAAAATCCCTAAGCCCCGGGGTCACAATTTCAGCAAAAATCTGACTTTTGGCAGTTCACTCAAAAATGGTGCCAGAAGCTTGCAAATGATCCCCTGAAAGCTTTGGCGATGGAAACAGAAGGCTTTTTATCACAGGACAAGAAATCAGCCCTCAAAAACTTAACCGGCAGAAAATATTTTTTTGAAAAAATCCCTAAGCCCCGGGGTCACAATTTCAGCAAAAATCTGACTTTTGGCAATTCACTCAAAAATGGTGCCAAAAGCTTGAAAATGCTCCCATGAAAGCTTTGGCGATGGAAACAGAAGGCTTTTTATCACAGGACAAGAAATCAGCCCTCAAAAACTTAACCGGCAGAAAATATTTTTTTGAAAAAATCCCTAAGTCCCGGGGTCACAATTTCTGCAAAAATCTGACTTTTGGCAATTCACTCAAAAATGGTGCCAGAAGCTTGCAAATGATCCCCTGAAAGCTTTGGCGATGGAAACAGATGGCTTTTTATCACAGGACAAGAAATCAGCCCTCAAAAACGAAACCGGCAGAAAATATTTTTTTGAAAAAATCCCTAAGCCCCGGGGTCACAATTTCAGCCAAAATCTGACTTTTGGCAATTCACTCAAAAATGGTGCCATAAGCTTGCAAATGATCCCCTGAAAGCTTTGGCGATGGAAACAGAAGGCTTTTTATCACAGGACAAGAAATCAGCCCTCAAAAACTTAACGGGCAGAAAATATTTTTTTGAAAAAATGCCTAAGCCCCGGGGTCACAATTTCAGCAAAAATCTGACTTTTGGCAATTCACTCAAAAATGGTGCCAGAAGCTTGCAAATGATGCCCTGAAAGCTTTAAGGATGGAAACAGAAGGCTTTTTATCACAGGACAAGAAATCAGCCCTCAAAAACTTAACCGGCAGAAAATTTTTTTTTGAAAAAATCCCTAAGCCCCGGGGTCACAATTTCAGCAAAAATCTGACTTTTGGCAATTCACTCAAAAATGGTGCCAAAAGCTTGAAAATGCTCTCCTGAAAGGTTTGGCACTCGAAACAGAAGGCTTTTTATCACAGGACAGGAAATCAGCCCTCAAAAACTTAACGGGCAGAAAATATTTTTTTGAAAATATCCCTAAGCCCCGGTCGGGGTCACAATTTCAGCAAAAATCTGACTTTTGGCAATTCACTCAAAAATGGTGCCAGAAGCTTGCAAATGATGCCCTGAAAGCTTTGGCGATGGAAACAGAAGGCTTTTTATCACAGGACAAGAAATCAGCCCTCAAAAACGTAACCGGCAGAAAATATTTTTTTGAAAAAATCCCTAAGCCCCGGGGTCACAATTTCAGCAAAAATCTGACTTTTGGCAATTCACTCAAAAATGGTGCCAAAAGCTTGAAAATGCTCTCCTGAAAGGTTTGGCACTCGAAACAGAAGGCTTTTTATCACAGGACAAGAAATCAGCCCTCAAAAAATTAACGGGTAGAAAATACTTTTTTGAAAAAATCCCTAAGCCCCGGGGTCACAATTTCAGCAAAAATCTGACTTTTGGCAGTTCACTCAAAAATGGTGCCAGAAGCTTGCAAATGATCCCCTGAAAGCTTTGGCGATGGAAACAGAAGGCTTTTTATCACAGGACAAGAAATCAGCCCTCAAAAACTTAACCGGCAGAAAATATTTTTTTGAAAAAATCCCTAAGCCCCGGGGTCACAATTTCAGCAAAAATCTGACTTTTGGCAATTCACTCAAAAATGGTGCCAAAAGCTTGAAAATGCTCCCATGAAAGCTTTGGCGATGGAAACAGAAGGCTTTTTATCACAGGACAAGAAATCAGCCCTCAAAAACTTAACCGGCAGAAAATATTTTTTTGAAAAAATCCCTAAGTCCCGGGGTCACAATTTCTGCAAAAATCTGACTTTTGGCAATTCACTCAAAAATGGTGCCAGAAGCTTGCAAATGATCCCCTGAAAGTTTTGGCGATGGAAACAGAAGGCTTTTTATCACAGGACAAGAAATCAGCCCTCAAAAAATTAACGGGTAGAAAATACTTTTTTGAAAAAATCCCTAAGCCCCGGGGTCACAATTTCAGCAAAAATCTGACTTTTGGCAGTTCACTCAAAAATGGTGCCAGAAGCTTGCAAATGATCCCCTGAAAGCTTTGGCGATGGAAACAGAAGGCTTTTTATCACAGGACAAGAAATCAGCCCTCAAAAACTTAACCGGCAGAAAATATTTTTTTGAAAAAATCCCTAAGCCCCGGGGTCACAATTTCAGCAAAAATCTGACTTTTGGCAATTCACTCAAAAATGGTGCCAAAAGCTTGAAAATGCTCCCATGAAAGCTTTGGCGATGGAAACAGAAGGCTTTTTATCACAGGACAAGAAATCAGCCCTCAAAAACTTAACCGGCAGAAAATATTTTTTTGAAAAAATCCCTAAGTCCCGGGGTCACAATTTCTGCAAAAATCTGACTTTTGGCAATTCACTCAAAAATGGTGCCAGAAGCTTGCAAATGATCCCCTGAAAGTTTTGGCGATGGAAACAGAAGGCTTTTTATCACAGGACAAGAAATCAGCCCTCAAAAACGAAACCGGCAGAAAATATTTTTTTGAAAAAATCCCTAAGCCCCGGGGTCACAATTTCAGCAAAAATCTGACTTTTGGCAATTCACTCAAAAATGGTGCCAGAAGCTTGCAAATGATGCCCTGAAAGCTTTGGCGCTGGAAACAGAAGGCTTTTTATCACAGGACAAGAAATCAGCCCTCAAAAACGTAACCGGCAGAAAATATTTTTTTGAAAAAATCCCTAAGCCCCGGGGTCACAATTTCAGCCAAAATCTGACTTTTGGCAATTCACTCAAAAATGGTGCCATAAGCTTGCAAATGATCCCCTGAAAGCTTTGGCGATGGAAACAGAAGGCTTTTTATCACAGGACAAGAAATCAGCCCTCAAAAACTTAACCGGCAGCAAATATTTTTTTGAAAAAATGCCTAAGCCCCGGGGTCACAATTTCAGCAAAAATCTGACTTTTGGCAATTCACTCAAAAATGGTGCCAGAAGCTTGCAAATGATGCCCTGAAAGCTTTGGGGATGGAAACAGAAGGCTTTTTATCACAGGACAAGAAATCAGCCCTCAAAAACTTAACCGGCAGAAAAAATTTTTTTGAAAAAATCCCTAAGCCCCGGGGTCACAATTTCAGCAAAAATCTGACTTTTGGCAATTCACTCAAAAATGGTGCCAAAAGCTTGAAAATGCTCTCCTGAAAGGTTTGGCACTCGAAACAGAAGGCTTTTTATCACAGGACAGGAAATCAGCCCTCAAAAACTTAACGGGCAGAAAATATTTTTTTGAAAATATCCCTAAGCCCCGGTCGGGGTCACAATTTCAGCAAAAATCTGACTTTTGGCAATTCACTCAAAAATGGTGCCAGAAGCTTGCAAATGATGCCCTGAAAGCTTTGGCGATGGAAACAGAAGGCTTTTTATCACAGGACAAGAAATCAGCCCTCAAAAACGTAACCGGCAGAAAATATTTTTTTGAAAAAATCCCTAAGCCCCGGGGTCACAATTTCAGCAAAAATCTGACTTTTGGCAATTCACTCAAAAATGGTGCCAAAAGCTTGAAAATGCTCTCCTGAAAGGTTTGGCACTCGAAACAGAAGGCTTTTTATCACAGGACAAGAAATCAGCCCTCAAAAAATTAACGGGTAGAAAATACTTTTTTGAAAAAATCCCTAAGCCCCGGGGTCACAATTTCAGCAAAAATCTGACTTTTGGCAGTTCACTCAAAAATGGTGCCAGAAGCTTGCAAATGATCCCCTGAAAGCTTTGGCGATGGAAACAGAAGGCTTTTTATCACAGGACAAGAAATCAGCCCTCAAAAACTTAACCGGCAGAAAATATTTTTTTGAAAAAATCCCTAAGCCCCGGGGTCACAATTTCAGCAAAAATCTGACTTTTGGCAATTCACTCAAAAATGGTGCCAAAAGCTTGAAAATGCTCCCATGAAAGCTTTGGCGATGGAAACAGAAGGCTTTTTATCACAGGACAAGAAATCAGCCCTCAAAAACTTAACCGGCAGAAAATATTTTTTTGAAAAAATCCCTAAGTCCCGGGGTCACAATTTCTGCAAAAATCTGACTTTTGGCAATTCACTCAAAAATGGTGCCAGAAGCTTGCAAATGATCCCCTGAAAGCTTTGGCGATGGAAACAGAAGGCTTTTTATCACAGGACAAGAAATCAGCCCTCAAAAACGTAACCGGCAGAAAATATTTTTTTGAAAAAATCCCTAAGCCCCGGGGTCACAATTTCAGCAAAAATCTGACTTTTGGCAATTCACTCAAAAATGGTGCCAGAAGCTTGCAAATGATGCCCTGAAAGCTTTGGCGCTGGAAACAGAAGGCTTTTTATCACAGGACAAGAAATCAGCCCTCAAAAACGTAACCGGCAGAAAATATTTTTTTGAAAAAATCCCTAAGCCCCGGGGTCACAATTTCAGCCAAAATCTGACTTTTGGCAATTCACTCAAAAATGGTGCCATAAGCTTGCAAATGATCCCCTGAAAGCTTTGGCGATGGAAACAGAAGGCTTTTTATCACAGGACAAGAAATCAGCCCTCAAAAACTTAACCGGCAGCAAATATTTTTTTGAAAAAATGCCTAAGCCCCGGGGTCACAATTTCAGCAAAAATCTGACTTTTGGCAATTCACTCAAAAATGGTGCCAGAAGCTTGCAAATGATGCCCTGAAAGCTTTGGGGATGGAAACAGAAGGCTTTTTATCACAGGACAAGAAATCAGCCCTCAAAAACTTAACCGGCAGAAAATTTTTTTTTGAAAAAATCCCTAAGCCCCGGTCGGGGTCACAATTTCAGCAAAAATCTGACTTTTGGCAATTCACTCAAAAATGGTGCCAAAAGCTTGAAAATGCTCTCCTGAAAGGTTTGGCACTCGAAACAGAAGGCTTTTTATCACAGGACAAGAAATCCGCCCTCAAAAACTTAACGGGCAGAAAATATTTTTTTGAAAATATCCCTAAGCCCCGGTCGGGGTCACAATTTCAGCAAATTTCTGACTTTTGGCAATTCACTCAAAAATGGTGCCAGAAGCTTGCAAATGATCCCCTGAAAGCTTTGGCGATGGAAACAGAAGGCTTTTTATCACAGGACAAAAAATCAGCCCTCAAAAACTTAACCGGCAGAAAATATTTTTTTGAAAAAATCCCTAAGCCCCGAGGTCACAATTTCAGCAAAAATCTGACTTTTGGCAATTCACTCAAAAATGATGCCAGAAGCTTGCAAATGATCCCCTGAAAGCTTTGGCGATGGAAACAGAAGGCTTTTTATCACAGGACAAGAAATCAGCCCTCAAAAACTTAACCGGCAGAAAATATTTTTTTGAAAAAATCCCTAAGCCCCGGGGTCACAATTTCAGCAAAAATCTGACTTTTGGCAATTCACTCAAAAATGATGCCAGAAGCTTGCAAATGATCCCCTGAAAGCTTTGGCGATGGAAACAGAAGGCTTTTTATCACAGGACAAGAAATCAGCCCTCAAAAACTTAACCGGCAGAAAATATTTTTTTGAAAAAATCCCTAAGCCCCGGGGTCACAATTTCAGCAAAAATCTGACTTTTTGCAATTCACTCAAAAATGGTGCCAAAAGCTTGAAAATGCTCCCCTGAAAGCTTTGGCGATGGAAACAGAAGGCTTTTTATCACAGGACAAGAAATCAGCCCTCAAAAACTTAACCGGCAGAAAATATTTTTTTGAAAAAATCCCTAAGCCCCGGGGTCACAATTTCAGCAAAAATCTGACTTTTGGCAATTCACTCAAAAATGGTGCCAGAAGCTTGCAAATGATCCCCTGAAAGCTTTGGCGATGGAAACAGAAGGCTTTTTATCACAGGACAAGAAATCAGCCCTCAAAAACTTAACCAGCAGAAAATATTTTTTTGAAAAAATCCCTAAGCCCCGGGGTCACAATTTCAGCAAAAATCTGACTTTTGGCAGTTCACTCAAAAATGGTGCCAGAAGCTTGCAAATGATCCCCTGAAAGCTTTGGCGATGGAAACAGAAGGCTTTTTATCACAGGACAAGAAATCAGCCCTCAAAAACTTAACCGGCAGCAAATATTTTTTTGAAAAAATCCCTAAGCCCCGGGGTCACAATTTCAGCAAAAATCTGACTTTTGGCAATTCACTCAAAAATAGTGCCAGAAGCTTGCAAATGATCCCCTGAAAGCTTTGGCGATGGAAACAGAAGGCTTTTTATCACAGGACAAGAAATCAGCCCTCAAAAACGTAACCGGCAGAAAATATTTTTTTGAAAAAATCCCTAAGCCCCAGGGTCACAATTTCAGCAAAAATCTGACTTTTGGCAATTCACTCAAAAATGGTGCCAAAAGCTTGAAAATGCTCTCCTGAAAGGTTTGGCACTCGAAACAGAAGGCTTTTTATCACAGGACAAGAAATCCGCCCTCAAAAACGTAACCGGCAGAAAATATTTTTTTGAAAAAATCCCTAAGCCCCGGGGTCACAATTTCAGCCAAAATCTGACTTTAGGCAGTTCACTCAAAAATGGTGCCAGAAGCTTGCAAATGATCCCCTGAAAGCTTTGGCGATGGAAACAGAAGGCTTTTTATCACAGGACAAGAAATCAGCCCTCAAAAACTTACCCGGCAAAAAATATTTTTTTGAAAAAATCCCTAAGCCCCGGGGTCACAATTTCAGCAAAAATCTGACTTTTGGCAATTCACTCAAAAATGGTGCCAGAAGCTTGCAAATGATCCCCTGAAAGGTTTGGCACTCGAAACAGAAGGCTTTTTATCACAGGACAAGAAATCCGCCCTCAAAAACTTAACCGGCCGAAAATATTTTTTTGAAAAAATCCCTAAGCCCCGGTCGGGGTCACAATTTCAGCAAAAATCTGACTTTTGGCAATTCACTCAAAAATGGTGCCAGAAGCTTGCAAATGATCCCCTGAAAGCTTTGGCGATGGAAACAGAAGGCTTTTTATCACAGGACAAGAAATCAGCCCTCAAAAACGTAACCGGCAGAAAATATTTTTTTGAAAAAATCCCTAAGCCCCGGGGTCACAATTTCAGCCAAAATCTGACTTTTGGCAGTTCACTCAAAAATGGTGCCAGAAGCTTGCAAATGATCCCCTGAAAGCTTTGGCGATGGAAACAGAAGGCTTTTTATCACAGGACAAGAAATCAGCCCTCAAAAACTTAACCGGCAGAAAATATTTTTTTGAAAAAATCCCTAAGCCCCGGGGTCACAATTTCAGCAATAATCTGACTTTTGGCAATTCACGCAAAAATGGTGCCAGAAGCTTGCAAATGATCCCCTGAAAGCTTTGGCGATGGAAACAGAAGGCTTTTTATCACAGGACAAGAAATCAGCCCTCAAAAACTTAACCGGCCGAAAATATTTTTTTGAAAAAATCCCTAAGCCCTGGGGTCACAATTTCAGCCAAAATCTGACTTTTGGCAATTCACTCAAAAATGGTGCCAGAAGCTTGCAAATGATCCCCTGAAAGCTTTGGCGTTGGAAACAGAAGGCTTTTTATCACAGGACAAGAAATCAGCCCTCAAAAACTTAACCGGCAGAAAATATTTTTTTGAAAAAATCCCTAAGCCCCGGGGTCACAATTTCAGCAATAATCTGACTTTTGGCAATTCACTCAAAAATGGTGCCAGAAGCATGCAAATGATCCCCTGAAAGCTTTGGCGATGGAAACAGAAGGCTTTTTATCACAGGACAAGAAATCAGCCCTCAAAAACTTAACCGGCAGAAAATATTTTTTTGAAAAAATCCCTAAGCCCCGGGGTCACAATTTCAGCAAAAATCTGACTTTTTGCAATACACTCAAAAATGGTGCCAAAAGCTTGAAAATGCTCTCCTGAAAGGTTTGGCACTCGAAACAGAAGGCTTTTTATCACAGGACAAGAAATCAGCCCTCAAAAACTTAACGGGCAGAAAATATTTTTTTGAAAAAATCCCTAAGCCCCGGGGTCACAATTTCAGCAAAAATCTGACTTTTGGCAATTCACTCAAAAATAGTGCCAGAAGCTTGCAAATGATCCCCTGAAAGCTTTGGCGATGGAAACAGAAGGCTTTTTATCACAGGACAAGAAATCAGCCCTCAAAAACGTAACCGGCAGAAAATATTTTTTTGAAAAAATCCCTAAGCCCCGGGGTCACAATTTCAGCAAAAATCTGACTTTTGGCAATTCACTCAAAAATGGTGCCAAAAGCTTGAAAATGCTCTCCTGAAAGGTTTGGCACTCGAAACAGAAGGCTTTTTATCACAGGACAAGAAATCCGCCCTCAAAAACTTAACCGGCCGAAAATATTTTTTTGAAAAAATCCCTAAGCCCCGGGGTCACAATTTCAGCCAAAATCTGACTTTTGGCAATTCACTCAAAAATGGTGCCAGAAGCTTGCAAATGATCCCCTGAAAGCTTTGGCGATGGAAACAGAAGGCTTTTTATCACAGGACAAGAAATCAGCCCTCAAAAACGTAACCGGCAGAAAATATTTTTTTGAAAAAATCCCTAAGCCCCGGGGTCACAATTTCAGCCAAAATCTGACTTTAGGCAGTTCACTCAAAAATGGTGCCAGAAGCTTGCAAATGATCCCCTGAAAGCTTTGGCGATGGAAACAGAAGGCTTTTTATCACAGGACAAGAAATCAGCCCTCAAAAACGTAACCGGCAGAAAATATTTTTTTGAAAAAATCCCTAAGCCCCGGGGTCACAATTTCAGCAAAAATCTGACTTTTGGCAATTCACTCAAAAATGGTGCCAGAAGCTTGCAAATGATCCCCTGAAAGCTTTGGCGATGGAAACAGAAGGCTTTTTATCACAGGACAAGAAATCAGCCCTCAAAAACGTAACCGGCAGAAAATATTTTTTTGAAAAAATCCCTAAGCCCCGGGGTCACAATTTCAGCAAAAATCTGACTTTTGGCAATTCACTCAAAAATGGTGCCAAAAGCTTGAAAATGCTCTCCTGAAAGGTTTGGCACTCGAAACAGAAGGCTTTTTATCACAGGACAAGAAATCCGCCCTCAAAAACTTCACCGGCCGAAAATATTTTTTTGAAAAAATCCCTAAGCCCCGGTCGGGGTCACAATTTCAGCAAAAATCTGACTTTTGGCAATTCACTCAAAAATGGTGCCAGAAGCTTGCAAATGATCCCCTGAAAGCTTTGGCGATGGAAACAGAAGGCTTTTTATCACAGGACAAGAAATCAGCCCTCAAAAACGTAACCGGCAGAAAATATTTTTTTGAAAAAATCCCTAAGCCCCGGGGTCACAATTTCAGCCAAAATCTGACTTTTGGCAGTTCACTCAAAAATGGTGCCAGAAGCTTGCAAATGATCCCCTGAAAGCTTTGGCGATGGAAACAGAAGGCTTTTTATCACAGGACAAGAAATCAGCCCTCAAAAACTTAACCGGCAGAAAATATTTTTTTGAAAAAATCCCTAAGCCCCGGGGTCACAATTTCAGCAATAATCTGACTTTTGGCAATTCACGCAAAAATGGTGCCAGAAGCTTGCAAATGATCCCCTGAAAGCTTTGGCGATGGAAACAGAAGGCTTTTTATCACAGGACAAGAAATCAGCCCTCAAAAACTTAACCGGCCGAAAATATTTTTTTGAAAAAATCCCTAAGACCTGGGGTCACAATTTCAGCCAAAATCTGACTTTTGGCAATTCACTCAAAAATGGTGCCAGAAGCTTGCAAATGATCCCCTGAAAGCTTTGGCGTTGGAAACAGAAGGCTTTTTATCACAGGACAAGAAATCAGCCCTCAAAAACGTAACCGGCAGAAAATATTTTTTTGAAAAAATCCCTAAGCCCCGGGGTCACAATTTCAGCAAAAATCTGACTTTTGGCAATTCACTCAAAAATGGTGCCAAAAGCTTGAAAATGCTCTCCTGAAAGGTTTGGCACTCGAAACAGAAGGCTTTTTATCACAGGACAAGAAATCCGCCCTCAAAAACTTCACCGGCCGAAAATATTTTTTTGAAAAAATCCCTAAGCCCCGGTCGGGGTCACAATTTCAGCAAAAATCTGACTTTTGGCAATTCACTCAAAAATGGTGCCAGAAGCTTGCAAATGATCCCCTGAAAGCTTTGGCGATGGAAACAGAAGGCTTTTTATCACAGGACAAGAAATCAGCCCTCAAAAACGTAACCGGCAGAAAATATTTTTTTGAAAAAATCCCTAAGCCCCGGGGTCACAATTTCAGCCAAAATCTGACTTTTGGCAGTTCACTCAAAAATGGTGCCAGAAGCTTGCAAATGATCCCCTGAAAGCTTTGGCGATGGAAACAGAAGGCTTTTTATCACAGGACAAGAAATCAGCCCTCAAAAACTTAACCGGCAGAAAATATTTTTTTGAAAAAATCCCTAAGCCCCGGGGTCACAATTTCAGCAATTATCTGACTTTTGGCAATTCACGCAAAAATGGTGCCAGAAGCTTGCAAATGATCCCCTGAAAGCTTTGGCGATGGAAACAGAAGGCTTTTTATCACAGGACAAGAAATCAGCCCTCAAAAACTTAACCGGCCGAAAATATTTTTTTGAAAAAATCCCTAAGCCCTGGGGTCACAATTTCAGCCAAAATCTGACTTTTGGCAATTCACTCAAAAATGGTGCCAGAAGCTTGCAAATGATCCCCTGAAAGCTTTGGCGTTGGAAACAGAAGGCTTTTTATCACAGGACAAGAAATCAGCCCTCAAAAACTTAACCGGCAGAAAATATTTTTTTGAAAAAATCCCTAAGCCCCGGGGTCACAATTTCAGCAATAATCTGACTTTTGGCAATTCACGCAAAAATGGTGCCAGAAGCTTGCAAATGATGCCCTGAAAGCTTTGGCGATGGAAACAGAAGGCTTTTTATCACAGGACAAGAAATCAGCCCTCAATAACTTAACCGGCAGAAAATATTTTTTTGAAAAAATCCCTAAGTCCCGGGGTCACAATTTCAGCAAAAATCTGACTTTTGGCAGTTCACTCAAAAATGGTTCCAAGAGCTTAAAAAGGCTCCCCTGAAAGGTTTGGCACTCGAAACAGAAGGCTTTTTATCACAGGACAAGAAATCAGCCCTCAAAAACTTAACCGGCAGAAAATATTTTTTTGAAAAAATCCCTAAGCCCCCGCCGGGGTCACAATTTCAGCAAAAATCTGACTTTTGGCAATTCACTCAAAAATGGTAGCAGAAGCTTGCAAATGATCCCCTGAAAGCTTTGGCGATGGAAACAGAAGGCTTTTTATCACAGGACAAGAAATCAGCCATCAAAAACGTAACCGGCAGAAAATAGATTTTTGAAAAAATCCCTAAGCCCCGGGGTCACAATTTCAGCAAAAATCTGACTTTTGGCAATTCACTCAAAAATGGTGCCAGAAGCATGCAAATGATCCCCTGAAAGCTTTGGCGATGGAAACAGAAGGCTTTTTATCACAGGACAAGAAATCAGCCCTCAAAAACTTAACCGGCAGAAAATATTTTTTTGAAAAAATCCCTAAGCCCCGGGGTCACAATTTCAGCAAAAATCTGACTTTTTGCAATACACTCAAAAATGGTGCCAAAAGCTTGAAAATGCTCTCCTGAAAGGTTTGGCACTCGAAACAGAAGGCTTTTTATCACAGGACAAGAAATCAGCCCTCAAAAACTTAACGGGCAGAAAATATTTTTTTGAAAATATCCCTAAGCCCCGGTCGGGGTCACAATTTCAGCAAAAATCTGACTTTTGGCAATTCACTCAAAAATGGTGCCAGAAGCTTGCAAATGATCCCCTGAAAGCTTTGGCGATGGAAACAGAAGGCTTTTTATCACAGGACAAGAAATCAGCCCTCAAAAACTTAACCGGCAGAAAATATTTTTTTGAAAAAATCCCTAAGCCCCGGTCGGGGTCACAATTTCAGCAAAAATCTGACTTTTGGCAATTCACTCAAAAATGGTGCCAGAAGCTTGCAAATGATGCCCTGAAAGCTTTGGCGATGGAAACAGAAGGCTTTTTATCACAGGACAAGAAATCAGCCCTCAAAAACTTAACCGGCAGAAAATATTTTTTTGAAAAAATCCCTAAGGCCCGGGGTCACAGTTTCAGCAATAATCTGACTTTTGGCAATTCACTCAAAAATGGTGCCAGAAGCTTGCAAATGATCCCCTGAAAGCTTTGGCGATGGAAACAGAAGGCTTTTTATCACAGGACAAGAAATCAGCCCTCAAAAACTTAACCGGCCGAAAATATTTTTTTGAAAAAATCCCTAAGCCCCGGGGTCACAATTTCAGCCAAAATCTGACTTTTGGCAATTCACTCAAAAATGGTGCCAGAAGCTTGCAAATGATCCCCTGAAAGCTTTGGCGTTGGAAACAGAAGGCTTTTTATCACAGGACAAGAAATCAGCCCTCAAAAACTTAACCGGCAGAAAATATTTTTTTGAAAAAATCCCTAAGCCCCGGGGTCACAATTTCAGCAAAAATCTGACTTTTGGCAGTTCACTCAAAAATGGTTCCAAGAGCTTAAAAAGGCTCCCCTGAAAGGTTTGGCACTCGAAACAGAAGGCTTTTTATCACAGGAAAAGAAATCAGCCCTCAAAAACTTAACCGGCAGAAAATATTTTTTTGAAAAAATCCCTAAGCCCCGGCCGGGGTCACAATTTCAGCAAAAATCTGACTTTTGGCAATTCACTCAAAAATGGTAGCAGAAGCTTGCAAATGATCCCCTGAAAGCTTTGGCGATGGAAACAGAAGGCTTTTTATCACAGGACAAGAAATCAGCCCTCAAAAACGTAACCGGCAGAAAATAGATTTTTGAAAAAATCCCTAAGCCCCGGGGTCACAATTTCAGCAAAAATCTGACTTTTGGCAATTCACTCAAAAATGGTGCCAGAAGGTGGCAAATGATCCCCTGAAAGCTTTGGCGATGGAAACAGAAGGCATTTTAGAACAGGACAAGAAATCAGCCCTCAAAAACTTAACCGGCAGAAAATGTTTTTTTGAAAAAATCCCTAAGCCCCGGGGTCACAATTTCAGCAAAAATCTGACTTTTGGCAATTCACTCAAAAATGGTGCCAGAAGCTTGCAAATGATCCCCTGAAAGCTTTGGCGATGGAAACAGAAGGCTTTTTATCACAGGACAAGAAATCAGCCCTCAAAAACTTAACCGGCAGAAAATATTCTTTTGAAAAAATCCCTAAGCCCCGGCCGGGGTCACAATTTCAGCAAGAATCTGACTTTTGGCAATTCACTCAAAAATGGTGCCAGAAGCTTGCAAATGATCCCCTGAAAGCGTTGGCGATGGAAACAGAAGGCTTTTTATCACAGGACAAGAAATCAGCCCTCAAAAACTTAACCGGCAGAAAATATTATTTTGAAAAAATCCCTAAGCCTTGGGGTCACAATTTCAGCAATAATCTGACTTTTGGCAATTCACGCAAAAATGGTGCCAGAAGCTTGCAAATGATCCCCTGAAAGCTTTGGCGATGGAAACAGAAGGCTTTTTATCACAAGACAAGAAATCAGCCCTCAAAAACGTAACCGGCAGAAAATATTTTTTTGAAAAAATCCCTAAGCCCCGGGGTCACAATTTCAGCAAAAATCTGACTTTTGGCAATTCACTCAAAAATGGTGCCAGAAGCTTGCAAATGATCCCCTGAAAGCTTTGGCGATGGAAACAGAAGGCTTTTTATCACAGGACAAGAAATCAGCCCTTAAAAATCTTAACCGGCAGAAAATATTTTTTTGAAAAAATCCCTAAGCCCCGGGGTCACAATTTCAGCAAAAATCTGACTTTTGGCAGTTCACTCAAAAATGGTTCCAAGAGCTTAAAAAGGCTCCCCTGAAAGGTTTGGCACTCGAAACAGAAGGCTTTTTATCACAGGACAAGAAATCAGCCCTCAAAAACATAACCGGCAGAAAATATTTTTTTGAAAAAATCCCTAAGCCCCGGCCGGGGTCACAATTTCAGCAAAAATCTGACTTTTGGCAATTCACTCAAAAATGGTGCCAGAAGCTTGCAAATGATTCCCTGAAAGCTTTGGCGATGGAAACAGAAGGCTTTTTATCACAGGACAAGAAATCAGCCATCAAAAACTTAACCGGCAGAAAATATTTTTTTGAAAAAATCCCTAAGCCCCAGCCGGGATCACAATTTCAGCCAAAATCTGACTTTTGGCAATTCACTCAAAAATGGTGCCAGAAGCTTGCAAATGATCCCCTGAAAGCTTTGGCGTTGGAAACAGAAGGCTTTTTATCACAGGACAAGAAATCAGCCCTCAAAAACTTAACCGGCAGAAAATATTTTTTTGAAAAAATCCCTAAGCCCCGGGGTCACAATTTCAGCAATAATCTGACTTTTGGCAATTCACGCAAAAATGGTGCCAGAGGCTTGCAAATGATCCCCTGAAAGCTTTGGCGATGGAAACAGAAGGCTTTTTATCACAGGACAAGAAATCAGCCCTCAATAACTTAACCGGCAGAAAATATTTTTTTGAAAAAATCCCTAAGCCCCGGGGTCACAATTTCAGCAAAAATCTGACTTTTGGCAGTTCACTCAAAAATGGTTCCAAGAGCTTAAAAAGGCTCCCCTGAAAGGTTTGGCACTCGAAACAGAAGGCTTTTTATCACAGGAAAAGAAATCAGCCCTCAAAAACTTAACCGGCAGAAAATATTTTTTTGAAAAAATCCCTAAGCCCCGGCCGGGGTCACAATTTCAGCAAAAATCTGACTTTTGGCAATTCACTCAAAAATGGTAGCAGAAGCTTGCAAATGATCCCCTGAAAGCTTTGGCGATGGAAACAGAAGGCTTTTTATCACAGGACAAGAAATCAGCCCTCAAAAACGTAACCGGCAGAAAATAGATTTTTGAAAAAATCCCTAAGCCCCGGGGTCACAATTTCAGCAAAAATCTGACTTTTGGCAATTCACTCAAAAATGGTGCCAGAAGGTGGCAAATGATCCCCTGAAAGCTTTGGCGATGGAAACAGAAGGCATTTTAGAACAGGACAAGAAATCAGCCCTCAAAAACTTAACCGGCAGAAAATGTTTTTTTGAAAAAATCCCTAAGCCCCGGGGTCACAATTTCAGCAAAAATCTGACTTTTGGCAATTCACTCAAAAATGGTGCCAGAAGCTTGCAAATGATCCCCTGAAAGCTTTGGCGATGGAAACAGAAGGCTTTTTATCACAGGACAAGAAATCAGCCCTCAAAAACTTAACCGGCAGAAAATATTCTTTTGAAAAAATCCCTAAGCCCCGGCCGGGGTCACAATTTCAGCAAGAATCTGACTTTTGGCAATTCACTCAAAAATGGTGCCAGAAGCTTGCAAATGATCCCCTGAAAGCGTTGGCGATGGAAACAGAAGGCTTTTTATCACAGGACAAGAAATCAGCCCTCAAAAACTTAACCGGCAGAAAATATTATTTTGAAAAAATCCCTAAGCCCCGGCCGGGGTGACAATTTCAGCAAAAATCTGACTTTTGGCAATTCACTCAAAAATGGTGCCAGAAGCTTGCAAATGATCCCCTGAAAGCTTTGGCGATGGAAACAGAAGGCTTTTTATCACAGGACAAGAAATCAGCCATCAAAAACTTAACCGGCAGAAAATATTTTTTTGAAAAAATCCCTAAGCCCCAGCCGGGGTCACAATTTCAGCAAAAATCTGACTTTTGGCAATTCACTCATAAATGGTGCCAGAAGCTTGCAAATGACCCCCTGAAAGCTTTGGCGATGGAAACAGAAGGCTTTTTATCACAGGACAAGAAATCAGCCCTCAAAAACTTAACCGGCAGAAAATATTTTTTTGAAAAAATCCCTAAGCCCCGGGGTCACAATTTCAGCAAAAATCTGACTTTTGGCAGTTCACTCAAAAATGGTTCCAAGAGCTTAAATATGCTCCCCTGAAAGGTTTGGCACTCGAAACAGAAGGCTTTTTATCACAGGACAAGAAATCAGCCCTCAAAAACTTAACCGGCAGAAAATATTTTTTTGAAAAAATCCCTAAGACCCGGGGTCACAATTTCAGCAAAAATCTGACTTTTGGCAGTTCACTCAAAAATGGTTCCAAGAGCTTAAAAAGGCTCCCCTGAAAGGTTTGGCACTCGAAACAGAAGGCTTTTTATCACAGGACAAGAAATCAGCCCTCAAAAACTTAACCGGCAGAAAATATTTTTTTGAAAAAATCCCTAAGCCCCGGCCGGGGTCACAATTTCAGCAAAAATCTGACTTTTGGCAATTCACTCAAAAATGGTGCCAGGAGCTTGCAAATGATCCCCTGAAAGCTTTGGCGATGGAAACAGAAGGCTTTTTATCAAAGGACAAGAAATCAGCCCTCAAAAACGTAACCGGCAGAAAATATTTTTTTGAAAAAATCCCTAAGCCCCGGGGTCACAATTTCAGCAAAAATCTGACTTTTGGCAATTCACTCAAAAATGGTGCCAGAAGCTTGCAAATGATCCCCTGAAAGCTTTGGCGATGGAAACAGAAGGCTTTTTATCACAGGACAAGAAATCAGCCCTCAAAAACTTAACCGGCAGAAAATATTTTTTTGAAAAAATCCCTAAGCCCCGGGGTCACAATTTCAGCAAAAATCTGACTTTTGGCAGTTCACTCAAAAATGGTGCCAGAAGCTTGCAAATGATCCCCTGAAAGCTTTGGCGTTGGAAACAGAAGGCTTTTTATCACAGGACAAGAAATCAGCCCTCAAAAACGTAACCGGCAGAAAATATTTTTTTGAAAAAATCCCTAAGCCCCGGGGTCACAATTTCAGCAATAATCTGACTTTTGGCAATTCACGTAAAAATGGTGCCAGAGGCTTGCAAATGATCCCCTGAAAGCTTTGGCGATGGAAACAGAAGGCTTTTTATCACAGGACAAGAAATCAGCCCTCAATAACTTAACCGGCAGAAAATATTTTTTTGAAAAAATCCCTAAGCCCCGGGGTCACAATTTCAGCAAAAATCTGACTTTTGGCAGTTCACTCAAAAATGGTTCCAAGAGCTTAAAAAGGCTCCCCTGAAAGGTTTGGCACTCGAAACAGAAGGCTTTTTATCACAGGACAAGAAATCAGCCCTCAAAAACTTAACCGGCAGAAAATATTTTTTTGAAAAAATCCCTAAGCCCCGGGGTCACAATTTCAGCAAAAATATGACTTTTGGCAGTTCACTCAAAAATGGTTCCAAGAGCTTAAAAAGGCTCCCCTGAAAGGTTTGGCACTCGAAACAGAAGGCTTTTTATCACAGGACAAGAAATCAGCCCTCAAAAACTTAACTGGCAGAAAATATTTTTTTGAAAAAATCCCTAAGCCCCGGCCGGGGTCACAATTTCAGCAAAAATCTGACTTTTGGCAATTCACTCAAAAATGGTAGCAGAAGCTTGCAAATGATCCCCTGAAAGCTTTGGCGATGGAAACAGAAGGCTTTTTATCACAGGACAAGAAATCAGCCCTCAAAAACGTAACCGGCAGAAAATAGATTTTTGAAAAAATCCCTAAGCCCCGGGGTCACAATTTCAGCAAAAATCTGACTTTTGGAAATTCACTCAAAAATGGTGCCAGAAGGTGGCAAATGATCCCCTGAAAGCTTTGGCGATGGAAACAGAAGGCATTTTAGAACAGGACAAGAAATCAGCCCTCAAAAACTTAACCGGCAGAAAATATTTTTTTGAAAAAATCCCTAAGCCCCAGCCGGGGTCACAATTTCAGCAAAAATCTGACTTTTGGCAATTCACTCATAAATGGTTCCAGAAGCTTGCAAATGACCCCCTGAAAGCTTTGGCGATGGAAACAGAAGGCTTTTTATCACAGGACAAGAAATCAGCCCTCAAAAACTTAACCGGCAGAAATTTTTTTTTGAAAAAATCCCTAAGCCCCGGGGTCACAATTTCAGCAAAAATCTGACTTTTGGCAGTTCACTCAAAAATGGTTCCAAGAGCTTAAAAATGCTCCCCTGAAAGGTTTGCCACTCGAAACAGAAGGCTTTTTATCACAGGACAAGAAATCAGCCCTCAAAAACTTAACCGGCAGAAAATATTTTTTTGAAAAAATCCCTAAGACCCGGGGTCACAATTTCAGCAAAAATCTGACTTTTGGCAGTTCACTCAAAAATGGTTCCAAGAGCTTAAAAAGGCTCCCCTGAAAGGTTTGGCACTCGAAACAGAAGGCTTTTTATCACAGGACAAGAAATCAGCCCTCAAAAACTTAACCGGCAGAAAATATTTTTTTGAAAAAATCCCTAAGCCCCGGCCGGGGTCACAATTTCAGCAAAAATCTGACTTTTGGCAATTCACTCAAAAATGGTGCCAGGAGCTTGCAAATGATCCCCTGAAAGCTTTGGCGATGGAAACAGAAGGCTTTTTATCACAGGACAAGAAATCAGCCCTCAAAAACGTAACCGGCAGAAAATATTTTTTTGAAAAAATCCCTAAGCCCCGGGGTCACAATTTCAGCAAAAATCTGACTTTTGGCAATTCACTCAAAAATGGTGCCAGAAGCTTGCAAATGATCCCCTGAAAGCTTTGGCGATGGAAACAGAAGGCTTTTTATCACAGGACAAGAAATCAGCCCTCAAAAACTTAACCGGCAGAAAATATTTTTTTGAAAAAATCCCTAAGCCCCTGCCGGGGTCACAATTTCAGCAAAAATCTGACTTTTGGCAATTCACTCAAAAATGGTGCCAGAAGCTTGCAAATGATCCCCTGAAAGCTTTGGCGATGGAAACAGAAGGCTTTTTATCACAAGACAAGAAATCAGCCCTCAAAAACGTAACCGGCAGAAAATATTTTTTTGAAAAAATCCCTAAGCCCCGGCCAGGGTCACAATTTCAGCAAAAATCTGACTTTTGGCAATTCACTCAAAAATGGTGCCAGAAGCTTGCAAATGATCCCCTGAAAGCTTTGGCGATGGAAACAGAAGGCTTTTTATCACAGGACAAGAAATCAGCCCTCAAAAACATAACCGGCAGAAAATATTTTTTTGAAAAAAATCCCTAAGCCCCGGGGTCACAATTTCAGCAAAAATCTGACTTTTGGCAATTCACTCAAAAATGGTGCCAGAAGCTTGCAAATGATCCCCTGAAAGCTTTGGCGATGGAAACAGAAGGCTTTTTAGAACAGGACAAGAAATCAGCCCTCAAAAATGTAACCGGCAGAAAATATTTTTTTGAAAAAATCCCTAAGCCCCGGGTCACAATTTCAGCAAAAATCTGACTTTTGGCAATTCACTCAAAAATGGTGCCAGAAGCTTGCAAATGATCCCCTGAAGGCTTTGGTGATGGAAACAGAAGGCTTTTTATCACAGGACAAGAAATCAGCCCTCAAAAACTTAACCGGCAGAAAATATTTTTTTGAAAAAATCCCTAAGCCCCGGGGTCACAATTTCAGCAAAAATCTGACTTTTGGCAATTCACTCAAAAATGGTGCCAGAAGCTTGCAAATGATCCCCTGAAAGCTTTGGCGATGGAAACAGAAGGCTTTTTATCACAGGACAAGAAATCAGCCCTCAAAAACTTAACCGGCGGAAAATATTTTTTTGAAAAAATCCCTAAGCCCCGGGGTCACAATTTCAGCAAAAATCTGACTTTTGGCAATTCACTCAAAAATGGTGCCAGAAGCTTGCAAATGATCCCCTGAAAGCTTTGGCGATGGAAACAGAAGGCTTTTTATCACAGGACAAGAAATCAGCCCTCAAAAACTTAACGGGCAGAAAATATTTTTTTGAAAAAATCCCTAAGCCCCGGGGTCACAATTTCAGCAATAATCTGACTTTTGGCAATTCACGCAAAAATGGTGCCAGAGGCTTGCAAATGATCCCCTGAAAGCTTTGGCGATGGAAACAGAAGGCTTTTTATCACAGGACAAGAAATCAGCCCTCAATAACTTAACCGGCAGAAAATATTTTTTTGAAAAAATCCCTAAGCCCCGGGGTCACAATTTCAGCAAAAATCTGACTTTTGGCAGTTCACTCAAAAATGGTTCCAAGAGCTTAAAAAGGCTCCCCTGAAAGGTTTGGCACTCGAAACAGAAGGCTTTTTATCACAGGACAAGAAATCAGCCCTCAAAAACTTAACCGGCAGAAAATATTTTTTTGAAAAAATCCCTAAGCCCCGGCCGGGGTCACAGTTTCAGCAAAAATCTGACTTTTGGCAATTCACTCAAAAATGGTAGCAGAAGCTTGCAAATGATCCCCTGAAAGCTTTGGCGATGGAAACAGAAGGCTTTTTATCACAGGACAAGAAATCAGCCCTCAAAAACGTAACCGGCAGAAAATAGATTTTTGAAAAAATCCCTAAGCCCCGGGGTCACAATTTCAGCAAAAATCTGACTTTTGGCAATTCACTCAAAAATGGTGCCAGAAGGTGGCAAATGATCCCCTGAAAGCTTTGGCGATGGAAACAGAAGGCATTTTAGAACAGGACAAGAAATCAGCCCTCAAAAACTTAACCGGCAGAAAATATTCTTTTGAAAAAATCCCTAAGCCCCGGTCGGGGTCACAATTTCAGCAAAAATCTGACTTTTGGCAATTCACTCAAAAATGGTGCCAGAAGCTTGCAAATGATCCCCTGAAAGCGTTGGCGATGGAAACAGAAGGCTTTTTATCACAGGACAAGAAATCAGCCCTCAAAAACTTAACCGGCAGAAAATATTATTTTGAAAAAATCCCTAAGCCCCGGGGTCACAATTTCAGCAATAATCTGACTTTTGGCAATTCACGCAAAAATGGTGCCAGAAGCTTGCAAATGATCCCCTGAAAGCTTTGGCGATGGAAACAGAAGGCTTTTTATCACAAGACAAGAAATCAGCCCTCAAAAACGTAACCGGCAGAAAATATTTTTTTGAAAAAATCCCTAAGCCCCGGGGTCACAATTTCAGCAAAAATCTGACTTTTGGCAATTCACTCAAAAATGGTGCCAGAAGCTTGCAAATGATCCCCTGAAAGCTTTGGCGATGGAAACAGAAGGCTTTTTATCACAGGACAAGAAATCAGCCCTTAAAAATCTTAACCGGCAGAAAATATTTTTTTGAAAAAATCCCTAAGCCCCGGGGTCACAATTTCAGCAAAAATCTGACTTTTGGCAGTTCACTCAAAAATGGTTCCAAGAGCTTAAAAAGGCTCCCCTGAAAGGTTTGGCACTCGAAACAGAAGGCTTTTTATCACAGGACAAGAAATCAGCCCTCAAAAACATAACCGGCAGAAAATATTTTTTTGAAAAAATCCCTAAGCCCCGGCCGGGGTCACAATTTCAGCAAAAATCTGACTTTTGGCAATTCACTCAAAAATGGTAGCAGAAGCTTGCAAATGATCCCCTGAAAGCTTTGGCGATGGAAACAGAAGGCTTTTTATCACAGGACAAGAAATCAGCCCTCAAAAACGTAACCGGCAGAAAATATTTTTTTGAAAAAATCCCTAAGCCCCGGGGTCATAATTTCAGCAAAAATCTGACTTTTGGCAATTCACTCAAAAATGGTGCCAGAAGCTTGCAAATGATCCCCTGAAAGCTTTGGCGATGGAAACAGAAGGCTTTTTAGAACAGGACAAGAAATCAGCCCTCAAAAATGTAACCGGCAGAAAATATTTTTTTGAAAAAATCCCTAAGCCCCGGGTCACAATTTCAGCAAAAATCTGACTTTTGGCAATTCACTCAAAAATGGTGCCAGAAGCTTGCAAATGATCCCCTGAAGGCTTTGGTGATGGAAACAGAAGGCTTTTTATCACAGGACAAGAAATCAGCCCTCAAAAACTTAACCGGCAGAAAATATTTTTTTGAAAAAATCCCTAAGCCCCGGGGTCAAAATTTCAGCAAAAATCTGACTTTTGGCAGTTCACTCATAAATGGTTCCAAGAGCTTAAAAAGGCTCCCCTGAAAGGTTTGTCACTCGAAACAGAAGGCTTTTTATCACAGGACAAGAAATCAGCCCTCAAAAACTTAACCGGCAGAAAATATTTTTTTGAAAAAATCCCTAAGCCCCGGGGTCACAATTTCAGCAAAAATCTGACTTTTGGCAATTCACTCAAAAATGGTGCCAGAAGCTTGCAAATGATCCCCTGAAAGCTTTGGCGATGGAAACAGAAGGCTTTTTATCACAGGACAAGAAATCAGCCCTCAAAAACTTAACGGGCAGAAAATATTTTTTTGAAAAAATCCCTAAGCCCCGGGGTCACAATTTCAGCAATAATCTGACTTTTGGCAATTCACGCAAAAATGGTGCCAGAGGCTTGCAAATGATCCCCTGAAAGCTTTGGCGATGGAAACAGAAGGCTTTTTATCACAGGACAAGAAATCAGCCCTCAATAACTTAACCGGCAGAAAATATTTTTTTGAAAAAATCCCTAAGCCCCGGGGTCACAATTTCAGCAAAAATCTGACTTTTGGCAGTTCACTCAAAAATGGTTCCAAGAGCGTAAAAAGGCTCCCCTGAAAGGTTTGGCACTCGAAACAGAAGGCTTTTTATCACAGGACAAGAAATCAGCCCTCAAAAACTTAACCGGCAGAAAATATTTTTTTGAAAAAATCCCTAAGCCCCGGCCGGGGTCACAGTTTCAGCAAAAATCTGACTTTTGGCAATTCACTCAAAAATGGTAGCAGAAGCTTGCAAATGATCCCCTGAAAGCTTTGGCGATGGAAACAGAAGGCTTTTTATCACAGGACAAGAAATCAGCCCTCAAAAACGTAACCGGCAGAAAATAGATTTTTGAAAAAATCCCTAAGCCCCGGGGTCACAATTTCAGCAAAAATCTGACTTTTGGCAATTCACTCTAAAATGGTGCCAGAAGGTGGCAAATGATCCCCTGAAAGCTTTGGCTATGGAAACAGAAGGCATTTTAGAACAGGACAAGAAATCAGCCCTCAAAAACTTAACCGGCAGAAAATATTTTTTTGAAAAAACCCCTAAGCCCCGGGGTCACAATTTCAGCAAAAATCTGACTTTTGGCAATTCACTCAAAAATGGTGCCAGAAGCTTGCAAATGATCCCCTGAAAGCTTTGGCGATGGAAACAGAAGGCTTTTTATCACAGGACAAGAAATCAGCCCTCAAAAACTTAACCGGCAGAAAATATTCTTTTGAAAAAATCCCTAAGCCCCGGCCGGGGTCACAATTTCAGCAAAAATCTGACTTTTGGCAATTCACTCAAAAATGGTGCCAGAAGCTTGCAAATGATCCCCTGAAAGCGTTGGCGATGGAAACAGAAGGCTTTTTATCACAGGACAAGAAATCAGCCCTCAAAAACTTAACCGGCAGAAAATATTATTTTGAAAAAATCCCTAAGCCCCGGGGTCACAATTTCAGCAATAATCTGACTTTTGGCAATTCACGCAAAAATGGTGCCAGAAGCTTGCAAATGATCCCCTGAAAGCTTTGGCGATGGAAACAGAAGGCTTTTTATCACAAGACAAGAAATCAGCCCTCAAAAACGTAACCGGCAGAAAATATTTTTTTGAAAAAATCCCTAAGCCCCGGGGTCACAATTTCAGCAAAAATCTGACTTTTGGCAATTCACTCAAAAATGGTGCCAGAAGCTTGCAAATGATCCCCTGAAAGCTTTGGCGATGGAAACAGAAGGCTTTTTATCACAGGACAAGAAATCAGCCCTTAAAAATCTTAACCGGCAGAAAATATTTTTTTGAAAAAATCCCTAAGCCCCGGGGTCACAATTTCAGCAAAAATCTGACTTTTGGCAGTTCACTCAAAAATGGTTCCAAGAGCTTAAAAAGGCTCCCCTGAAAGGTTTGGCACTCGAAACAGAAGGCTTTTTATCACAGGACAAGAAATCAGCCCTCAAAAACATAACCGGCAGAAAATATTTTTTTGAAAAAATCCCTAAGCCCCGGCCGGGGTCACAATTTCAGCAAAAATCTGACTTTTGGCAATTCACTCAAAAATGGTAGCAGAAGCTTGCAAATGATCCCCTGAAAGCTTTGGCGATGGAAACAGAAGGCTTTTTATCACAGGACAAGAAATCAGCCCTCAAAAACGTAACCGGCAGAAAATATTTTTTTGAAAAAATCCCTAAGCCCCGGGGTCACAATTTCAGCAAAAATCTGACTTTTGGCAATTCACTCAAAAATGGTGCCAGAAGCTTGCAAGTGATCCCCTGAAAGCTTTGGCGATGGAAACAGAAGGCTTTTTATCACAGGACAAGAAATCAGCCCTCAAAAACTTAACCGGCAGAAAATATTTTTTTGAAAAAATCCCTAAGCCCCAGCCGGGGTCACAATTTCAGCAAAAATCTGACTTTTGGCAATTCACTCATAAATGGTGCCAGAAGCTTGCAAATGACCCCCTGAAAGATTTGGCGATGGAAACAGAAGGCTTCTTATCACAGGACAAGAAATCAGCCCTCAAAAACTTAACCGGCAGAAAATATTTTTTTGAAAAAATCCCTAAGCCCCGGGGTCACAATTTCAGCAAAAATCTGACTTTTGGCAGTTCACTCAAAAATGGTTCCAAGAGCTTAAAAATGCTCCCCTGAAAGGTTTGGCACTCGAAACAGAAGGCTTTTTATCACAGGACAAGAAATCAGCCCTCAAAAACTTAACCGGCAGAAAATAATTTTTTTGAAAAAATCCCTAAGACCCGGGGTCACAATTTCAGCAAAAATCTGACTTTTGGCAGTTCACTCAAAAATGGTTCCAAGAGCTTAAAAAGGCTCCCCTGAAAGGTTTGGCACTCGAAACAGAAGGCTTTTTATCACAGGACAAGAAATCAGCCCTCAAAAACTTAACCGGCAGAAAATATTTTTTTGAAAAAATCCCTAAGCCCCGGCCGGGGTCACAATTTCAGCAAAAATCTGACTTTTGGCAATTCACTCAAAAATGGTGCCAGGAGCTTGCAAATGATCCCCTGAAAGCTTTGGCGATGGAAACAGAAGGCTTTTTATCACAGGACAAGAAATCAGCCCTCAAAAACGTAACCGGCAGAAAATATTTTTTTGAAAAAATCCCTAAGCCCCGGGGTCACAATTTCAGCAAAAATCTGACTTTTGGCAATTCACTCAAAAATGGTGCCAGAAGCTTGCAAATGATCCCCTGAAAGCTTTGGCGATGGAAACAGAAGGCTTTTTATCACAGGACAAGAAATCAGCCCTCAAAAACTTAACCGGCAGAAAATATTTTTTTGAAAAAATCCCTAAGCCCCGGGGTCACAATTTCAGCAAAAATCTGACTTTTGGCAATGCACTCAAAAATGGTGCCAGAAGCTTGCAAATGATCCCCTGAAAGCTTTGGCGATGGAAACAGAAGGCTTTTTATCACAGGACAAGAAATCAGCCCTCAAAAACGTAACCGGCAGAAAATATATTTTTGAAAAAATCCCTAAGCCCCTGCCGGGGTCACAATTTCAGCAAAAATCTGACTTTTGGCAATTCACTCAAAAATGGTGCCAGAAGCTTGCAAATGATCCCCTGAAAGCTTTGGCGATGGAAACAGAAGGCTTTTTATCACAAGACAAGAAATCAGCCCTCAAAAACGTAACCGGCAGAAAATATTTTTTTGAAAAAATCCCTAAGCCCCGGGGTCACAATTTCAGCAAAAATCTGACTTTTGGCAATTCACTCAAAAATGGTGCCAGAAGCTTGCAAATGATCCCCTGAAAGCTTTGGCGATGGAAACAGAAGGCTTTTTATCACAGGACAAGAAATCAGCCCTCAAAAATGTAACCGGCAGAAAATATTCTTTTGAAAAAATCCCTAAGCCCCGGGGTCACAATTTCAGCAAAAATCTGACTTTTGGCAATTCACTCAAAAATGGTGCCAGAAGCTTGCAAATGATCCCCTGAAAGCTTTGGCGATGGAAACAGAAGGCTTTTTATCACAGGACAAGAAATCAGCCCTTAAAAATCTTAACCGGCAGAAAATATTTTTTTGAAAAAATCCCTAAGCCCCGGGGTCACAATTTCAGCAAAAATCTGACTTTTGGCAGTTCACTCAAAAATGGTTCCAAGAGCTTAAAAAGGCTCCCCTGAAAGGTTTGGCACTCGAAACAGAAGGCTTTTTATCACAGGACAAGAAATCAGCCCTCAAAAACATAACCGGCAGAAAATATTTTTTTGAAAAAATCCCTAAGCCCCGGCCGGGGTCACAATTTCAGCAAAAATCTGACTTTTGGCAATTCACTCAAAAATGGTAGCAGAAGCTTGCAAATGATCCCCTGAAAGCTTTGGCGATGGAAACAGAAGGCTTTTTATCACAGGACAAGAAATCAGCCCTCAAAAACGTAACCGGCAGAAAATATTTTTTTGAAAAAATCCCTAAGCCCCGGGGTCACAATTTCAGCAAAAATCTGACTTTTGGCAATTCACTCAAAAATGGTGCCAGAAGCTTGCAAGTGATCCCCTGAAAGCTTTGGCGATGGAAACAGAAGGCTTTTTATCACAGGACAAGAAATCAGCCCTCAAAAACTTAACCGGCAGAAAATATTTTTTTGAAAAAATCCCTAAGCCCCAGCCGGGGTCACAATTTCAGCAAAAATCTGACTTTTGGCAATTCACTCATAAATGGTGCCAGAAGCTTGCAAATGACCCCCTGAAAGATTTGGCGATGGAAACAGAAGGCTTCTTATCACAGGACAAGAAATCAGCCCTCAAAAACTTAACCGGCAGAAAATATTTTTTTGAAAAAATCCCTAAGCCCCGGGGTCACAATTTCAGCAAAAATCTGACTTTTGGCAGTTCACTCAAAAATGGTTCCAAGAGCTTAAAAATGCTCCCCTGAAAGGTTTGGCACTCGAAACAGAAGGCTTTTTATCACAGGACAAGAAATCAGCCCTCAAAAACTTAACCGGCAGAAAATAATTTTTTTGAAAAAATCCCTAAGACCCGGGGTCACAATTTCAGCAAAAATCTGACTTTTGGCAGTTCACTCAAAAATGGTTCCAAGAGCTTAAAAAGGCTCCCCTGAAAGGTTTGGCACTCGAAACAGAAGGCTTTTTATCACAGGACAAGAAATCAGCCCTCAAAAACTTAACCGGCAGAAAATATTTTTTTGAAAAAATCCCTAAGCCCCGGCCGGGGTCACAATTTCAGCAAAAATCTGACTTTTGGCAATTCACTCAAAAATGGTGCCAGGAGCTTGCAAATGATCCCCTGAAAGCTTTGGCGATGGAAACAGAAGGCTTTTTATCACAGGACAAGAAATCAGCCCTCAAAAACGTAACCGGCAGAAAATATTTTTTTGAAAAAATCCCTAAGCCCCGGGGTCACAATTTCAGCAAAAATCTGACTTTTGGCAATTCACTCAAAAATGGTGCCAGAAGCTTGCAAATGATCCCCTGAAAGCTTTGGCGATGGAAACAGAAGGCTTTTTATCACAGGACAAGAAATCAGCCCTCAAAAACTTAACCGGCAGAAAATATTTTTTTGAAAAAATCCCTAAGCCCCGGGGTCACAATTTCAGCAAAAATCTGACTTTTGGCAATGCACTCAAAAATGGTGCCAGAAGCTTGCAAATGATCCCCTGAAAGCTTTGGCGATGGAAACAGAAGGCTTTTTATCACAGGACAAGAAATCAGCCCTCAAAAACGTAACCGGCAGAAAATATATTTTTGAAAAAATCCCTAAGCCCCTGCCGGGGTCACAATTTCAGCAAAAATCTGACTTTTGGCAATTCACTCAAAAATGGTGCCAGAAGCTTGCAAATGATCCCCTGAAAGCTTTGGCGATGGAAACAGAAGGCTTTTTATCACAAGACAAGAAATCAGCCCTCAAAAACGTAACCGGCAGAAAATATTTTTTTGAAAAAATCCCTAAGCCCCGGGGTCACAATTTCAGCAAAAATCTGACTTTTGGCAATTCACTCAAAAATGGTGCCAGAAGCTTGCAAATGATCCCCTGAAAGCTTTGGCGATGGAAACAGAAGGCTTTTTATCACAGGACAAGAAATCAGCCCTCAAAAATGTAACCGGCAGAAAATATTCTTTTGAAAAAATCCCTAAGCCCCGGGGTCACAATTTCAGCAAAAATCTGACTTTTGGCAATTCACTCAAAAATGGTGCCAGAAGCTTGCAAATGATCCCCTGAAAGCTTTGGCGATGGAAACAGAAGGCTTTTTATCACAGGACAAGAAATCAGCCCTTAAAAATCTTAACCGGCAGAAAATATTTTTTTGAAAAAATCCCTAAGCCCCGGGGTCACAATTTCAGCAAAAATCTGACTTTTGGCAGTTCACTCAAAAATGGTTCCAAGAGCTTAAAAAGGCTCCCCTGAAAGGTTTGGCACTCAAAACAGAAGGCTTTTTATCACAGGACAAGAAATCAGCCCTCAAAAACATAACCGGCAGAAAATATTTTTTTGAAAAAATCCCTAAGCCCCGGCCGGGGTCACAATTTCAGCAAAAATCTGACTTTTGGCAATTCACTCAAAAATGGTAGCAGAAGCTTGCAAATGATCCCCTGAAAGCTTTGGCGATGGAAACAGAAGGCTTTTTATCACAGGACAAGAAATCAGCCCTCAAAAACGTAACCGGCAGAAAATATTTTTTTGAAAAAATCCCTAAGCCCCGGGGTCACAATTTCAGCAAAAATCTGACTTTTGGCAATTCACTCAAAAATGGTGCCAGAAGCTTGCAAGTGATCCCCTGAAAGCTTTGGCGATGGAAACAGAAGGCTTTTTATCACAGGACAAGAAATCAGCCCTCAAAAACTTAACCGGCAGAAAATATTTTTTTGAAAAAATCCCTAAGCCCCAGCCGGGGTCACAATTTCAGCAAAAATCTGACTTTTGGCAATTCACTCATAAATGGTGCCAGAAGCTTGCAAATGACCCCCTGAAAGATTTGGCGATGGAAACAGAAGGCTTTTTATCACAGGACAAGAAATCAGCCCTCAAAAACTTAACCGGCAGAAAATATTTTTTTGAAAAAATCCCTAAGCCCCGGGGTCACAATTTCAGCAAAAATCTGACTTTTGGCAGTTCACTCAAAAATGGTTCCAAGAGCTTAAAAATGCTCC
This sequence comes from Podarcis vaucheri, assembly GCF_965113315.1. Taxonomy (NCBI): domain Eukaryota; kingdom Metazoa; phylum Chordata; class Lepidosauria; order Squamata; family Lacertidae; genus Podarcis; species Podarcis vaucheri. The sequence goes on along the minus strand of NC_138767.1, from coordinate 69,286,278 downwards.
CCTGAAAGGTTTGGCACTCGAAACAGAAGGCTTTTTATCACAGGACAAGAAATCAGCCCTCAAAAACTTAACCGGCAGAAAATAATTTTTTTGAAAAAATCCCTAAGACCCGGGGTCACAATTTCAGCAAAAATCTGACTTTTGGCAGTTCACTCAAAAATGGTTCCAAGAGCTTAAAAATGCTCCTCTGAAAGGTTTGGCACTCGAAACAGAAGGCTTTTTATCACAGGACAAGAAATCAGCCCTCAAAAACTTAACCGGCAGAAAATAATTTTTTTGAAAAAATCCCTAAGACCCGGGGTCACAATTTCAGCAAAAATCTGACTTTTGGCAGTTCACTCAAAAATGGTTCCAAGAGCTTAAAAAGGCTCCCCTGAAAGGTTTGGCACTCGAAACAGAAGGCTTTTTATCACAGGACAAGAAATCAGCCCTCAAAAACTTAACCGGCAGAAAATATTTTTTTGAAAAAATCCCTAAGCCCCGGCCGGGGTCACAATTTCAGCAAAAATCTGACTTTTGGCAATTCACTCAAAAATGGTGCCAGGAGCTTGCAAATGATCCCCTGAAAGCTTTGGCGATGGAAACAGAAGGCTTTTTATCACAGGACAAGAAATCAGCCCTCAAAAACGTAACCGGCAGAAAATATTTTTTTGAAAAAATCCCTAAGCCCCGGGGTCACAATTTCAGCAAAAATCTGACTTTTGGCAATTCACTCAAAAATGGTGCCAGAAGCTTGCAAATGATCCCCTGAAAGCTTTGGCGATGGAAACAGAAGGCTTTTTATCACAGGACAAGAAATCAGCCCTCAAAAACTTAACCGGCAGAAAATATTTTTTTGAAAAAATCCCTAAGCCCCGGGGTCACAATTTCAGCAAAAATCTGTCTTTTGGCAATGCACTCAAAAATGGTGCCAGAAGCTTGCAAATGATCCCCTGAAAGCTTTTGCGATGGAAACAGAAGGCTTTTTATCACAGGACAAGAAATCAGCCCTCAAAAACGTAACCGGCAGAAAATATATTTTTGAAAAAATCCCTAAGCCCCTGCCGGGGTCACAATTTCAGCAAAAATCTGACTTTTGGCAATTCACTCAAAAATGGTGCCAGAAGCTTGCAAATGATCCCCTGAAAGCTTTGGCGATGGAAACAGAAGGCTTTTTATCACAGGACAAGAAATCAGCCCTCAAAAACTTAACCGGCAGAAAATATTTTTTTGAAAAAATCCCTAAGCCCCGGGGTCACAATTTCAGCAAAAATCTGACTTTTGGCAATTCACTCAAAAATGCTGCCAGAAGCTTGCAAATCATTCCCTGAAAGCTTTGGCGATGGAAACAGAAGGCTTTTTATCACAGGACAAGAAATCAGCCCTCAAAAACTTAACCGGCAGAAAATATTTTTTTGAAAAAAATCCCTAAGCCCCGGGGTCACAATTTCAGCAAAAATCTGACTTTTGGCAATTCACTCAAAAATGGTGCCAGAAGCTTGCAAATGATCCCCTGAAGGCTTTGGCGATGGAAACAGAAGGCTTTTTATCACAGGACAAGAAATCAGCCCTCAAAAACTTAACCAGCAGAAAATATTTTTTTGAAAAAATCCCTAAGCCCCGGGGTCACAATTTCAGCAAAAATCTGACTTTTGGCAATTCACTCAAAAATGGTGCCAGAAGCTTGCAAATGATCCCCTGAAAGCTTTGGCGATGGAAACAGAAGGCTTTTTATCACAGGACAAGAAATCAGCCCTAAAAAACTTAACCGGCAGAAAATATTTTTTTGAAAAAATCCCTAAGCCCCGGGTCACAATTTCAGCAAAAATCTGACTTTTGGCAATTCACTCAAAAATGGTGCCAAAAGCTTTGGCGATGGAAACAGAAGGCTTTTTATCACAGGACAAGAAATCAGCCCTCAAAAACTTAACCGGCAGAAAATATTTTTTTGAAAAAATCCCTAAGCCCCGGGGTCACAATTTCAGCAAAAATCTGACTTTTGGCAATTCACTCAAAAATGGTGCCAGAAGCTTGCAAATGATCCCCTGAAAGCTTTGGCGATGGAAACAGAAGGCTTTTTATCACAGGACAAGAAATCAGCCCTCAAAAACGTAACCGGCAGAAAATATTTTTTTGAAAAAATCCCTAAGCCCCAGGGTCACAATTTCAGCAAAAATCTGACTTTTGGCAATTCACTCAAAAATGGTGCCAGAAGCTTGCAAATGATCCCCTGAAAGCTTTGGCGATGGAAACAGAAGGCTTTTTATCACAGGACAAGAAATCAGCCCTCAAAAACTTAACCGGCAGAAAATATTTTTTTGAAAAAATCCCTAAGCCACAATTTCAGCAAAAATCTGACTTTTGGCAATTCACTCAAAAATGGTGCCAACCGGTTGTAAATGCTCACCTGAAAGCTTTGGCGATGGAAACAGAAGGCTTTTTATCACAGGACAAGAAATCAGCCCTCAAAAACTTAACAGGCAGAAAATATTTTTTTGAAAAAACCCCTAAGCCCCGGGGTCACAATTTCAGCAAAAATCTGACTTTTGGCAATTCACTCAAAAATGGTGCCAGAAGCTTGCAAATGATCCCCTGAAAGCTTTGGCGATAGAAACAGAAGGCTTTTTATCACAGGACAAGAAATCAGCCCTCAAAAACTTAACCGGCAGAAAATATTTTTTTGAAAAAATCCCTAAGCCCCGGCCGGGGTCACAATTTCAGCAAAAATCTGACTTTTGGCAATTCACTCAAAAATGGTGCCAGAAGCTTGCAAATGCTCCCCTGAAAGCTTTGGCGATGGAAACAGAATGCTTTTTATCACAGGACAAGAAATCAGCCCTCAAAAACTTAACCGGCAGAAAATATTTTTTTGAAAAAATCCCTAAGCCCCGGGGTCACAATTTCAGCAAAAATCTGACTTTTGGCAATTCACTCAAAAATGCTGCCAGAAGCTTGCAAATCATCCCCTGAAAGCTTTGGCGATGGAAACAGAAGGCTTTTTATCACAGGACAAGAAATCAGCCCTCAAAAACTTAACCGGCAGAAAATATTTTTTTGAAAAAATCCCTAAGCCCCGGGGTCACAATTTCAGCAAAAATCTGACTTTTGGCAATTCACTCAAAAATGGTGCCAGAAGCTTGCAAATGATCCCCTGAAAGCTTTGGCGATGGAAACAGAAGGCTTTTTATCACAGGACAAGAAATCAGCCCTCAAAAACGTAACCGGCAGAAAATATTTTTTTGAAAAAATCCTTAAGCCCCGGGGTCACAATTTCAGCAAAAATCTGACTTTTGGCAGTTCACTCAAAAATGGTTCCAAGAGCTTAAAAATGCTCCCCTGAAAGGTTTGGCACTCGAAACAGAAGGCTTTTTATCACAGGACAAGAAATCAGCCCTCAAAAACTTAACCGGCAGAAAATATTTTTTTGAAAAAATCCCTAAGCCCCGGGGTCACAATTTCAGCAAAAATCTGACTTTTGGCAATTCACTCAAAAATGGTGCCAGAAGCTTGCAAATGATCCCCTGAAAGCTTTGGCGATGGAAACAGAAGGCTTTTTATCACAGGACAAGAAATCAGCCCTCAAAAACGTAACCGGCAGAAATTTTTTTTTGAAAAAATCTCTAAGCCCCGGGGTCACGATTTCAGCAAAAATCTGACTTTTGGCAGTTCACTCAAAAATGGTGCCAGAAGATTGCAAATGATCCCCTGAAAGCTTTGGCGATGGAAACAGAAGGCTTTTTATCACAGGACAAGAAATCAGCCCTCAAAAACTTAACCGGCAGAAAATATTTTATTGAAAAAATCCCAAAGCCCCGGGGTCACAATTTCAGCAAAAATCTGACTTTTGGCAATTCACTCAAAAATGGTGCCAGAAGCTTGCAAATGATCCCCTGAAAGCTTTGGCGATGGAAACAGAAGGCTTTTTATCACAGGACAAGAAATCAGCCCTCAAAAACGTAACCGGCAGAAAATATTTTTTTGAAAAAATCCCTAAGCCCCGGGGTCACAATTTCAGCAAAAATCTGACTTTTGGCAATTCACTCAAAAATGGTGCCAGAAGCTTGCAAATGATCCCCTGAAAGCTTTGGCGATGGAAACAGAAGGCTTTTTATCACAGGACAAGAAATCAGCCCTCAAAAACTTAACCGGCAGAAAATATTTTTTTGAAAAAATCCCTAAGCCACAATTTCAGCAAAAATCTGACTTTTGGCAATTCACTCAAAAATGGTGCCAACCGGTTGTAAATGCTCACCTGAAAGCTTTGGCGATGGAAACAGAAGGCTTTTTATCACAGGACAAGAAATCAGCCCTCAAAAACGTAACCGGCAGAAAATATTTTTTTGAAAAAATCCCTAAGCCCCGGGGTCACAATTTCAGCAAAAATCTGACTTTTGGCAATTCACTCAAAAATGGTGCCAGAAGCTTGCAAATGATCCCCTGAAAGCTTTGGCGATGGAAACAGAAGGCTTTTTATCACAGGACAAGAAATCAGCCCTCAAAAACGTAACCGGCAGAAATTTTTTTTTGAAAAAATCTCTAAGCCCCGGGGTCACGATTTCAGCAAAAATCTGACTTTTGGCAGTTCACTCAAAAATGGTTCCAAGAGCTTAAAAATGCTCCCCTGAAAGGTTTGGCACTCGAAAGAGAAGGCTTTTTATCACAGGACAAGAAATCAGCCCTCAAAAACTTAACCGGCAGAAAATATTTTTTTGAAAAAATCCCTAAGCCCCGGGGTCACAATTTTAGCAAAAATCTGACTTTTGGCAATTCACTCAAAAATGGTGCCAGAAGCTTGCAAATGACCCCCTGAAAGCTTTGGCAATGGAAACAGAAGGCTTTTTATCACAGCACAAGAAATCAGCCCTCAAAAACTTAACCGGCAGAAAATATTTTTTTGAAAAAATCCCTAAGCCCCGGGGTCACAATTTCAGCAAAAATCTGACTTTTGGCAGTTCACTCAAAAATGGTTCCAAGAGCTTAAAAATGCTCCCCTGAAAGGTTTGGCACTCGAAACAGAAGGCTTTTTATCACAGGACAAGAAATCAGCCCTCAAAAACTTAACCGGCAGAAAATATTTTTTTGAAAAAATCCCTAAGCCCCGGGGTCACAATTTCAGCAAAAATCTCACTTTTAGCAATTCACTCAAAAATGGTGCCAGAAGCTTGCAAATGACCCCCTGAAAGCTTTGGCGATGGAAACAGAAGGCTTTTTATCACAGGACAAGAAATCAGCCCTCAAAAACTTAACCGGCAGAAAATATTTTTTTGAAAAAATCCCTAAGCCCCGGGGTCACAATTTCAGCAAAAATCTGACTTTTAGCAGTTCACTCAAAAATGGTTCCAAGAGCTTAAAAATGCTCCCCTGAAAGGTTTGGCGATGGAAACAGAAGGCTTTTTATCACAGGACAAGAAATCAGCCCTCAAAAACTTAACCGGCAGAAAATATTTTTTTGAAAAAATCCCTAAGACCCGGGGTCACAATTTCAGCAAAAATCTGACTTTTGGCAATTCACTCAAAAATGGTGCCAGAAGCTTGCAAATGATCCCCTGAAAGCTTTGGCGATGGAAACAGAAGGCTTTTTATCACAGCACAAGAAATCAGCCCTCAAAAACTTAACCGGCAGAAATTTTTTTTTGAAAAAATCCCTAAGCCCCGGGGTCACAATTTCAGCAAAAATCTGACTTTGGGCAATTCACTCAAAAATGGTGCCAGAAGCTTGCAAATGATCCCCTGAAAGCTTTGGCGATGGAAATAGAAGGCTTTTTATCACAGGACAAGAAATCAGCCCTCAAAAACTTAACCGGCAGAAAATATTTTTTTGAAAAAATCCCTAAGCCCCGGGGTCACAATTTCAGCAAAAATCTGACTTTAGGCAATTCACTCAAAAATGGTGCCAGAAGCTTGCAAATGATCCCCTGAAAGCTTTGGCGATGGAAACAGAAGGCTTTTTATCACAGGACAAGAAATCAGCCCTCAAAAACTTAACCGGCAGAAAATATTTTTTTGAAAAAATCCCTAAGCCCCGGGGTCACAATTTCAGCAAAAATCTGACTTTTGGCAATTCACTCAAAAATGGTGCCAGAAGCTTGCAAATGATCCCCTGAAAGCTTTGGCGATGGAAACAGAAGGCTTTTTATCACAGGACAAGAAATCAGCCCTCAAAAACTTAACCGGCAGAAAATATTTTTTTGAAAAAATCCCTAAGCCCCAGCCGGGGTCACAATTTCAGCAAAAATCTGACTTTTGGCAATTCACTCAAAAATGGTGCCAGAAGCTTGCAAATGATCCCCTGAAAGCTTTGGCGATGGAAACAGAAGGCTTTTTATCACAGGACAAGAAATCAGCCCTCAAAAACTTAACCGGCAGAAAATATTTTTTTGAAAAAATCCCTAAGCCCCAGCCGGGGTCACAATTTCAACAAAAATCTGACTTTTGGCAATTCACTCAAAAATGGTGCCAGAAGCTTGCAAATGATCCCCTGAAAGCTTTGGCGATGGAAACAGAAGGCTTTTTATCACAGGACAAGAAATCAGCCCTCAAAAACTTAACCGGCAGAAAATATTTTTTTGAAAAAATCCCTAAGCCCCAGCCGGGGTCACAGTTTCAGCAAAAATCTGACTTTTGACAATTCACTCAAAAATGGTGCCAGAAGCTTGCAAATGATCCCCTGAAAGCTTTGGCGATGGAAACAGAAGGCTTTTTATCACAGGACAAGAAATCAGCCCTCAAAAACTTAACCGGCAGAAAATATTTTTTTGAAAAAATCCCTAAGCCCCAGCCGGGGTCACAATTTCAGCAAAAATCTGACTTTTGGCAATTCACTCAAAAATGGTGCCAGAAGCTTGCAAATGATCCCCTGAAAGCTTTGGCGATGGAAACAGAAGGCTTTTTATCACAGGACAAGAAATCAGCCCTCAAAAACTTAACCGGCAGAAAATATTTTTTTGAAAAAATCCCTAAGCCCCAGCCGGGGTCACAATTTCAGCAAAAATCTGACTTTTGGCAATTCACTCAAAAATGGTGCCAGAAGCTTGCAAATGATCCCCTGAAAGCTTTGGCGATGGAAACAGAAGGCTTTTTATCACAGGACAAGAAATCAGCCCTCAAAAACTTAACCGGCAGAAAATATTTTTTTGAAAAAATCCCTAAGCCCCAGCCGGGGTCACAATTTCAACAAAAATCTGACTTTTGGCAATTCACTCAAAAATGGTGCCAGAAGCTTGCAAATGATCCCCTGAAAGCTTTGGCGATGGAAACAGAAGGCTTTTTATCACAGGACAAGAAATCAGCCCTCAAAAACGTAACCGGCAGAAAATATTTTTTTGAAAAAATCCCTAAGCCCCAGCCGGGGTCACAATTTCAGCAAAAATCTGACTTTTGGCAATTCACTCAAAAATGGTGCCAGAAGCTTGCAAATGATCCCCTGAAAGCTTTGGCGATGGAAACAGAAGGCTTTTTATCACAGGACAAGAAATCAGCCCTCAAAAACTTAACCGGCAGAAAATATTTTTTTGAAAAAATCCCTAAGCCCCGGGGTCACAATTTCAGCAAAAATCTGACTTTTGGCAATTCACTCAAAAATGGTGCCAGAAGCTTTCAAATGACCCCCTGAAAGCTTTGGCAATGGAAACAGAAGGCTTTTTATCACAGGACAAGAAATCAGTCCTCAAAAACTTAACCGGCAGAAAATATTTTTTTGAAAAAATCCCTATGCCCCGGGGTCACAATTTCAGCAAAAATCTGACTTTTGGCAGTTCACTCAAAAATGGTTCCAAGAGCTTAAAAAGGCTCCCCTGAAAGGTTTGGAACTCGAAACAGAAGGTTTTTTATCACAGGACAAGAAATCAGCCCTCAAAAACTTAACCGGCAGAAAATATTTTTTTGAAAAAATCCTTAAGCCCCGGGGTCACAATTTCAGCAATAATCTGACTTTTGGCAATTCACGCAAAAATGGTGCCAGAAGCTTGCAAATGATCCCCTGAAAGCTTTGGTGATGGAAACAGAAGGCTTTTTATCACAGGACAAGAAATCAGCCCTCAAAAACTTAACCGGCAGAAAATATTTTTTTGAAAAAATCCTTAAGCCCCGGGGTCACAATTTCAGCAATAATCTGACTTTTGGCAATTCACGCAAAAATGGTGCCAGAAGCTTGCAAATGATCCCCTGAAAGCTTTGGTAATGGAAACAGAAGGCTTTTTATCACAGGACAAGAAATCAGCCCTCAAAAACTTAACCGGCAGAAAATATTTTTTTGAAAAAATCCTTAAGCCCCGGGGTCACAATTTCAGCAAAAATCTGACTTTTGGCAATTCACTCAAAAATGGTGCCAGAAGCTTGCAAATGATCCCCTGAAAGCTTTGGCGATGGAAACAGAAGGCTTTTTATCACAGGACAAGAAATCAGTCCTCAAAAACTTAACCGGCAGAAAATATTTTTTTGAAAAAATCCCTAAGCCCCGGGGTCACAATTTCAGCAAAAATCCGACTTTTGGCAGTTCACTCAAAAATGGTTCCAAGAGCTTAAAAAGGCCCCCCTGAAAGGTTTGGAACTCGAAACAGAAGGTTTTTTATCACAGGACAAGAAATCAGACCTCAAAAACTTAACCGGCAGAAAATATTTTTCGAAAAAATCCCTAAGCCCCGGGGTCACAATTTCAGCAAAAATCTGACTTTTGGCAATTCACTCAAAAATGGTGCCAGAAGCTTGCAAATGATCCCCTGAAAGCTTTGGCGATGGAAACAGAAGGCTTTTTATCACAGGACAAGAAATCAGCCCTCAAAAACTTAACCGGCAGAAAATATTTTTTTGAAAAAATCCCTAAGCCCCGGGGTCACAATTTCAGCAAAAATCTGACTTTTGGCAATTCACTCAAAAATGGTGCCAGAAGCTTGCAAATGATCCCCTGAAAGCTTTGGCGATGGAAACAGAAGGCTTTTTATCACAGGACAAGAAATCAGCCCTCAAAAACGTAACCGGCAGAAAATATTTTTTTGAAAAAATCCCTAAGCCCCGGCCGGGGTCACAATTTCAGCAAAAATCTGACTTTTGGCAATTCACTCAAAAATGGTTCCAAGAGTTTAAAAATGCTCCCCTGAAAGCTTTGGCGATGGAAACAGAAGGCTTTTTATCACAGCACAAGAAATCAGCCCTCAAAAACTTAACCGGCAGAAAATCTTGTTTTGAAAAAATCCCTAAGCCCCGGGGTCACAATTTCAGCAAAAATCTGACTTTTGGCAATTCACTCAAAAATGGTGCCAGAAGCTTGCAAATGATCCCCTGAAAGCCTTGGCGATAGAAACAGAAGGCTTTTTATCACAGCACAAGAAATCAGCCCTCAAAAACTTAACCGGCAGAAAATATTTTTTTGAAAAAACCCCTAAGCCCCGGCCGGGGTCACAATTTCAGCAAAAATCTGACTTTTGGCAATTCACTCAAAAATGGTGCCAGAAGCTTGCAAATGATCCCCTGAAAGCTTTGGCGATGGAAACAGAAGGCTTTTTATCACAGGACAAGAAATCAGCCCTCAAAAACTTAACCGGCAGAAAATATTTTTTTGAAAAAATCCGTAAGCCCCGGGGTCACAATTTCAGCAAAAATCTGACTTTTGGCAATTCACTCAAAAATGGTGCCAGAAGCTTTCAAATGACCCCCTGAAAGCTTTGGCAATGGAAACAGAAGGCTTTTTATCACAGGACAAGAAATCAGCCCTCAAAAACTTAACCGGCAGAAAATATTTTTTTGAAAAAATCCCTAAGCCCCGGGGTCACAATTTCAGCAAAAATCTGACTTTTGGCAATTCACTCAAAAATGGTGCCAGAAGCTTGCAAATGATCCCCTGAAAGCTTTGGTGATGGAAACAGAAGGCTTTTTATCACAGGACAAGAAATCAGCCCTCAAAAACGTAACCGGCAGAAAATATTTTTTTGAAAAAATCCTTAAGCCCCGGCCGGGGTCACAATTTCAGCAAAAATCTGACTTTTGGCAATTCACTCAAAAATGGTGCCAGAAGCTTGCAAATGATCCCCTGAAAGCTTTGGCGATGGAAACAGAAGGCTTTTTATCACAGGACAAGAAATCAGCCCTCAAAAACTTAACCGGCAGAAAATCTTGTTTTGAAAAAATCCCTAAGCCCCGGGGTCACAGTTTCAGCAAAAATCTGACTTTTGGCAATTCACTCAAAAATGGTGCCAGAAGCTTGCAAATGATCCCCTGAAAGCTTTGGCGATGGAAACAGAAGGCTTTTTATCACAGGACAAGAAATCAGCCCTCAAAAACGTAACCGGCAGAAAATATTTTTTTGAAAAAATCCCTAAGCCCCGGCCGGGGTCACAATTTCAGCAAAAATCTGACTTTTGGCAATTCACTCAAAAATGGTGCCAGAAGCTTGCAAATGATCCCCTGAAAGCTTTGGCGATGGAAACAGAAGGCTTTTTATCACAGGACAAGAAATCAGCCCTCAAAAACTTAACCGGCAGAAAATCTTGTTTTGAAAAAATCCCTAAGCCCCGGGGTCACAATTTCAGCAAAAATCTGACTTTTGGCAGTTCACTCAAAAATGGTTCCAAGAGTTTAAAAATGCTCCCCTGAAAGCTTTGGCGATGGAAACAGAAGGCTTTTTATCACAGCACAAGAAATCAGCCCTCAAAAACTTAACAGGCAGAAAATATTTTTTTGAAAAAACCCCTAAGCCCCGGGGTCACAATTTCAGCAAAAATCTGACTTTTGGCAATTCACTCAAAAATGGTGCCAGAAGCTTGCAAATGATCCCCTGAAAGCCTTGGCGATAGAAACAGAAGGCTTTTTATCACAGGACAAGAAATCAGCCCTCAAAAACTTAACCGGCAGAAAATATTTTTTTGAAAAAATCCCTAAGCCCCGGCCGGGGTCACAATTTCAGCAAAAATCTGACTTTTGGCAGTTCACTCAAAAATGGTTCCAAGAGCTTAAAAAGGCTCCCCTGAAAGGTTTGGCACTCGAAACAGAAGGTTTTTTATCACAGGACAAGAAATCAGCCCTCAAAAACTTAACCGGCAGAATTTTTTTTTTGAAAAAATCCCTAAGCCCCGGGGTCACAATTTCAGCAAAAATCTGACTTTTGGCAATTCACTCAAAAATGGTGCCAGAAGCTTGAAAATGATCCCCTGAAAGCTTTGGCGATGGAAACAGAAGGCTTTTTATCACAGGACAAGAAATCAGCCCTCAAAAACTTAACCGGCAGAAAATATTTTTTTGAAAAAATCCCTAAGCCCCAGCCGGGGTCACAATTTCAGCAAAAATCTGACTTTTGGCAATTCACTCAAAAATGGTGCCAGAAGCTTGCAAATGATCCCCTGAAAGCTTTGGCGATGGAAACAGAAGGCTTTTTATCACAGGACAAGAAATCAGCCCTCAAAAACTTAACCGGCAGAAAATATTTTTTTGAAAAAATCCCTAAGCCCCGTGGTCACAATTTCAGCAAAAATCTGACTTTTGGCAATTCACTCAAAAATGGTGCCAGAAGCTTTCAAATGACCCCCTGAAAGCTTTGGCAATGGAAACAGAAGGCTTTTTATCACAGGACAAGAAATCAGTCCTCAAAAACTTAACCGGCAGAAAATATTTTTTTGAAAAAATCCCTAAGCCCCGGGGTCACAATTTCAGCAAAAATCTGACTTTTGGCAGTTCACTCAAAAATGGTTCCAAGAGCTTAAAAAGGCTCCCCTGAAAGGTTTGGAACTCGAAACAGAAGGTTTTTTATCACAGGACAAGAAATCAGCCCTCAAAAACTTAACCGGCAGAAAATATTTTTTTGAAAAAATCCCTAAGCCCCGGGGTCACAATTTCAGCAAAAATCTGACTTTTGGCAATTCACTCAAAAATGGTGCCAGAAGCTTGCAAATGATCCCCTGAAAGCTTTGGCGATGGAAACAGAAGGCTTTTTATCACAGGACAAGAAATCAGCCCTCAAAAACTTAACCGGCAGAAAATATTTTTTTGAAAAACCCGGGGTCACAATTTCAGCAAAAATCTGACTTTTGGCAATTCACTCAAAAATGGTGCCAGAAGCTTTCAAATGACCCCCTGAAAGGTTTGGCACTCGAAACAGAAGGCTTTTTATCACAGGACAAGAAATCAGCCCTCAAAAACTTAACCGGCAGAAAATATTTTTTTGAAAAAATCCCTAAGCCCCGGGGTCACAATTTCAGCAAAAATCTGACTTTTGGCAATTCACTCAAAAATGGTGCCAGAAGCTTGCAAATGATCCCCTGAAAGCTTTGGTGATGGAAACAGAAGGCTTTTTATCACAGGACAAGAAATCAGCCCTCAAAAACTTAACCGGCAGAAAATATTTTTTTGAAAAAATCCTTAAGCCCCGGGGTCACAATTTCAGCAAAAATCTGACTTTTGGCAATTCACTCAAAAATGGTGCCAGAAGCTTGCAAATGATCCCCTGAAAGCTTTGGCGATGGAAACAGAAGGCTTTTTATCACAGGACAAGAAATCAGTCCTCAAAAACTTAACCGGTAGAAAATATTTTTTTGAAAAAATCCCTAAGCCCCGGGGTCACAATTTCAGCAAAAATCTGCCTTTGGCAGTTCACTCAAAAATGGTTCCAAGAGCTTAAAAAGGCTCCCCTGAAAGGTTTGGAACTCGAAACAGAAGGTTTTTTATCACAGGACAAGAAATCAGCCTTCAAAAACTTAACCGGCAGAAAATATTTTTTTGAAAAAATCCCTAAGCCCCGGGGTCACAATTTCAGCAATAATCTGACTTTTGGCAATTATCGCAAAAATGGTGCCAGAAGCTTGCAAATGATCCCCTGAAAGCTTTGGTGATGGAAACAGAAGGCTTTTTATCACAGGACAAGAAATCAGCCCTCAAAAACTTAACCGGCAGAAAATATTTTTTTGAAAAAATCCTTAAGCCCCGGGGTCACAATTTCAGCAAAAATCTGACTTTTGGCAATTCACTCAAAAATGGTGCCAGAAGCTTGCAAATGATCCCCTGAAAGCTTTGGCGATGGAAACAGAAGGCTTTTTATCACAGGACAAGAAATCAGCCCTCAAAAACTTAACCGGCAGAAAATATTTTTTTGAAAAAATCCCTAAGCCCCGGGGTCACAATTTCAGCAAAAATCTGACTTTTGGCAATTCACTCAAAAATGGTGCCAGAAGCTTGCAAATGATCCCCTGAAAGCTTTGGCGATGGAAACAGAAGGCTTTTTATCACAGGACAAGAAATCAGCCCTCAAAAACTTAACCGGCAGAAAATCTTGTTCTGAAAAAATCCCTAAGCCCCGGGGTCACAGTTTCAGCAAAAATCTGACTTTTGGCAATTCAGTCAAAAATGGTGCCAGAAGCTTTCAAATGACCCCCTGAAAGCTTTGGCAATGGAAACAGAAGGCTTTTTATCACAGGACAAGAAATCAGCCCTCAAAAACTTAACCGGCAGAAAATATTTTTTTGAAAAAATCCCTAAGCCTCGGGGTCACAATTTCAGCAAAAATCTGACTTTTGGCAGTTCACTCAAAAATGGTTCCAAGAGCTTAAAAAGGCTCCCCTGAAAGGTTTGGCACTCGAAACAGAAGGTTTTTTATCACAGGACAAGAAATCAGCCCTCAAAAACTTAACCGGCAGAAAATATTTTTTTGAAAAAATCTTTAAGCCCCGGGGTCACAATTTCAGCAAAAATCTGACTTTTGGCAATTCACTCAAAAATGGTGCCAGAAGCTTGCAAATGATCCCCTGAAAGCTTTGGCGATGGAAACAGAAGGCTTTTTATCACAGGACAAGAAATCAGCCCTCAAAAACTTAACCGGCAGAAAATATTTTTTTTGAAAAAATCCCTAAGCCCCAGCCGGGGTCCCAATTTCAGCAAAAATCTGACTTTTGGCAATTCACTCAAAAATGGTGCCAGAAGCTTGCAAATGATCCCCTGAAAGCTTTGGCGATAGAAACAGAAGGCTTTTTATCACAGGACAAGAAATCAGCCCTCAAAAACTTAACCGGCAGAAAATCTTGTTTTGAAAAAATCCCTAAGCCCCGGGGTCACAATTTCAGCAAAAATCTGACTTTTGGCAATTCACTCAAAAATGGTGCCAGAAGCTTGCAAATGATGCCCTGAAAGCTTTGGGGATGGAAACAGAAGGCTTTTTATCACAGGACAAGAAATCAGCCCTCAAAAACTTAACCGGCAGAAAATCTTGTTTTGAAAAAATCCCTAAGCCCCGGCCGGGGTCACAATTTCAGCAAAAATCTGACTTTTGGCAATTCACTCAAAAATGTTTCCAAGAGTTTAAAAATGCTCCCCTGAAAGCTTTGGCGATGGAAACAGAAGGCTTTTTATCACAGGACAAGAAATCAGCCCTCAAAAACTTAACCGGCAGAAAATATTTTTTTGAAAAAATCCCTAAGCCCCGGCCGGGGTCACAATTTCAGCAAAAATCTGACTTTTGGCAATTCACTCAAAAATGGTGCCAACCGGTTGTAAATGCTCACCTGAAAGCTTTGGCGATGGAAACAGAAGGCTTTTTATCACAGGACAAGAAATCAGCCCTCAAAAACTTAACCGGCAGAAAATATTTTTTTGAAAAAATCCCTAAGCCCCGGGGTCACAATTTCAGCAAAAATCTGACTTTTGGCAATTCACTGAAAAATGGTGCCAGAAGCTTGCAAATGATCCCCTGAAAGCTTTGGCGATGGAAACAGAAGACTTTTTATCACAGGACAAGAAATCAGCCCTCAAAAACTTAACCGGCAGAAAATATTTTTTTGGAAAAAATCCCTAAGCCCCGGCCGGGGTCACAATTTCAGCAAAAATCTGACTTTTGGCAATTCACTCAAAAATGGTGCCAACCTGTTGTAAATGCTCACCTGAAAGCTTTGGCGATGGAAACAGAAGGATTTTTATCACAGGACAAGAAATCAGCCCTCAAAAACTTAAACGGCAGAAAATATTTTTTTGAAAAAATCCCTAAGCCCCGCGGTCACAATTTCAGCAAAAATGTGACTTTTGGCAATTCACTCAAAAATGGTGCCAGAAGCTTGCAAATGATCCCCTGAAAGCTTTGGCGATGGAAACAGAAGGCTTTTTATCACAGGACAAGAAATCAGCCCTCAAAAACTTAACCGGCAGAAAATATTTTTTTGAAAAAATCCCTAAGCCCCGGGGTCACAATTTCAGCAAAAATCTGACTTTTGGCAATTCAGTCAAAAATAGTGCCAGAAGCTTTCAAATGACCCCCTGAAAGCTTTGGCAATGGAAACAGAAGGCTTTTTATCACAGGACAAGAAATCAGTCCTCAAAAACTTAACCGGCAGAAAATATTTTTTTGAAAAAATCCCTAAGCCTCGGGGTCACAATTTCAGCAAAAATCTGACTTTTGGCAGTTCACTCAAAAATGGTTCCAAGAGCTTAAAAAGGCTCCCCTGAAAGGTTTGGCACTCGAAACAGAAGGTTTTTTATCACAGGACAAGAAATCAGCCCTCAAAAACTTAACCGGCAGAAAATATTTTTTTGAAAAAATCCTTAAGCCCCGGGGTCACAATTTCAGCAAAAATCTGACTTTTGGCAATTCACTCAAAAATGGTGCCAGAAGCTTGCAAATGATCCCCTGAAAGCTTTGGCGATGGAAACAGAAGGCTTTTTATCACAGGACAAGAAATCAGCCCTCAAAAACTTAACCGGCAGAAAATATTTTTTTGAAAAAATCCCTAAGCCCAAGCCGGGGTCCCAATTTCAGCAAAAATCTGACTTTTGGCAATTCACTCAAAAATGGTGCCAGAAGCTTGCAAATGATCCCCTGAAAGCTTTGGCGATGGAAACAGAAGGCTTTTTATCACAGGACAAGAAATCAGCCCTCAAAAACTTAACCGGCAGAAAATATTTTTTTGAAAAAATCCCTAAGCCCCGGGGTCACAATTTCAGCAAAAATCTGACTTTTGGCAATTCACTCAAAAATGGTGCCAGAAGCTTGCAAATGATCCCCTGAAAGCTTTGGCGATGGAAACAGAAGGCTTTTTATCACAGGACAAGAAATCAGCCCTCAAAAACTTAACCGGCAGAAAATATTTTTTTGAAAAAATCCTTAAGCCCCGGGGTCACAATTTCAGCAAAAATCTGACTTTTGGCAATTCACTCAAAAATG
This sequence comes from Podarcis vaucheri, assembly GCF_965113315.1. NCBI lineage: Eukaryota > Metazoa > Chordata > Lepidosauria > Squamata > Lacertidae > Podarcis > Podarcis vaucheri. The sequence goes on along the minus strand of NC_138767.1, from coordinate 69,270,173 downwards.
GTGCCAGAAGCTTGCAAATGATCCCCTGAAAGCTTTGGCGATGGAAACAGAAGGCTTTTTATCACAGGACAAGAAATCAGCCCTCAAAAACTTAACCGGCAGAAAATATTTTTTTGAAAAAATCCCTAAGCCCCAGCCGGGGTCCCAATTTCAGCAAAAATCTGACTTTTGGCAATTCACTCAAAAATGGTGCCAGAAGCTTGCAAATGATCCCCTGAAAGCTTTGGCGATGGAAACAGAAGGCTTTTTATCACAGGACAAGAAATCAGCCCTCAAAAACTTAACCGGCAGAAAATATTTTTTTGAAAAAATCCCTAAGCCCCAGCCGGGGTCACAATTTCAGCAAAAATCTGACTTTTGGCAATTCACTCAAAAATGGTGCCAGAAGCTTGCAAATGATCCCCTGAAAGCTTTGGCGATGGAAACAGAAGGCTTTTTATCACAGGACAAGAAATCAGCCCTCAAAAACTTAACCGGCAGAAAATATTTTTTTGAAAAAATCCCTAAGCCCCGGCCGGGGTCACAATTTCAGCAAAAATCTGACTTTTGGCAATTCACTCAAAAATGGTGCCAACCGGTTGTAAATGCTCACCTGAAAGCTTTGGCGATGGAAACAGAAGGATTTTTATCACAGGACAAGAAATCAGCCCTCAAAAACGTAACCGGCAGAAAATATTTTTTTGAAAAAATCCCTAAGCCCCGGCCGGGGTCACAATTTCAGCAAAAATCTGACTTTTGGCAATTCACTCAAAAATGGTGCCAGAAGCTTGCAAATGATCCCCTGAAAGTTTTGGCGATGGAAACAGAAGGCTTTTTATCACAGGACAAGAAATCAGCCCTCAAAAACTTAACCGCCAGAAAATCTTGTTTTGAAAAAATCCCTAAGCCCCGGGGTCAAAATTTCAGCAAAAATCTGACTTTTGGCAGTTCACTCAAAAATGTTTCCAAGAGTTTAAAAATGCTCCCCTGAAAGCTTTGGCGATGGAAACAGAAGGCTTTTTATCACAGGACAAGAAATCAGCCCTCAAAAACTTAACCGGCAGAAAATATTTTTTTGAAAAAATCCCTAAGCCCCGGCCGGGGTCACAATTTCAGCAAAAATCTGACTTTTGGCAATTCACTCAAAAATGGTGCCAACCGGTTGTAAATGCTCACCTGAAAGCTTTGGCGATGGAAACAGAAGGATTTTTATCACAGGACAAGAAATCAGCCCTCAAAAACTTAAACGGCAGAAAATATTTTTTTGAAAAAATCCCTAAGCCCCGGGGTCACAATTTCAGCAAAAATCTGACTTTTGGCAATTCACTGAAAAATGGTGCCAGAAGCTTGAAAATGATCCCCTGAAAGCTTTGGCGATGGAAACATAAGGCTTTTTATCACAGGACAAGAAATCAGCCCTCAAAAACTTAACCGGCGAAAAATATTTTTTTGAAAAAATCCCTAAGCCCCGGGGTCACAATTTCAGCAAAAATCTGACTTTTGGCAATTCACTCAAAAATGGTTCCAAGAGTTTAAAAATGCACCCCTGAAACGTTTGACACTTGAAACAGAAGGCTTTTTATCACAGGACAGGAAATCAGCCATCAAAAACTTAACAGACAGAAAATATTTTTTTGAAAAAATCCCTAAGCCCCGGGGTCACAATTTCAGCAAAAATCTGACTTTTGGCAATTCACTCAAAAATGGTGCCAGAAGCTTGCAAATGATACCCTGAAAGCTTTGGCGATGGAAACAGAAGGCTTTTTATCACAGGACAAGAAATCAGCCCTCAAAAACTTAACCGGCCGAAAATATTTTTTTGAAAAAATCCCTAAGCCCCGGGGTCACAATTTCAGCAAAAATCTGACTTTTGGCAATTCACTCAAAAATGGTGCCAGAAGCTTGCAAATGATCCCCGGAAAGCTTTGGCGACGGAAACAGAAGGCTTTTTATCACAGGACAAGAAATCAGCCCTCAAAAACTTAACCGGCAGAAAATATTTTTTTGAAAAAATCCCTAAGCCCCGGGGTCACAATTTCAGCAAAAATCTGACTTTTGGCAATTCACTCAAAAATGGTGCCAGAAGCTTGCAAATGATCCCCGGAAAGCTTTGGCGATGGAAACAGAAGGCTTTTTATCACAGGACAAGAAATCAGCCCTCAAAAACTTAACCGGCAGAAAATATTTTTTTGAAAAAATCCCTAAGCCCCGGGGTCACAATTTCAGCAAAAAATCTGACTTTTGGCAATTCACTCAAAAACGGTGCCAACCGGTTGTAAATGCTCACCTGAAAGCTTTGGCGATGGAAACAGAAGGCTTTTTATCACAGGACAAGAAATCAGCCCTCAAAAACTTAACCGGCGGAAAATATTTTTTTGAAAAAATCCCTAAGCCCCGGGGTCACAATTTCAGCAAAAATCTGACTTTTGGCAATTCACTCAAAAATGGTGCCAGAAGCTTGCAAATGATCCCCTGAAAGCTTTGGCGATGGAAACAGAAGGCTTTTTATCACAGGACAAGAAATCAGCCCTCAAAAACGTAACCGGCAGAAAATATTTTTTTGAAAAAATCCCTAAGCCCCGGGGTCACAATTTCAGCAATAATCTGACTTTTGGCAATTCACGCGAAAATGGTGCCAGAAGCTTGCAAATGATCCCCTGAAAGCTTTGGCGATGGAAACAGAAGGCTTTTTATCACAAGACGAGAAATCAGCCCTCAAAAACGTAACCGGCAGAAAATATTTTTTTGAAAAAATCCCTAAGGCCCGGGGTCACAATTTCAGCAAAAATCTGACTTTTGGCAGTTCACTCAAAAATGGTTCCAAGTGTTTAAAAAGGTTCCCCTGAAAGGTTTGGCACTCGAAACAGAAGGCTTTTTATCACAGGACAAGAAATCAGCCCTCAAAAACTTAACCGGCAGAAAATATTTTTTTGAAAAAATCCCTAAGCCCCGGCCGGGGTCACAATTTCAGCAAAAATCTGACTTTTGGCAATTCACTCAAAAATGGTAGCAGAAGCTTGCAAATGATCCCCTGAAAGCTTTGGCGATGGAAACAGAAGGCTTTTTATCACAGGACAAGAAATCAGCCCTCAAAAACGTAACCGGCAGAAAATATTTTTTTGAAAAAATCCCTAAGCCCCGGGGTCACAATTTCAGCAATAATCTGACTTTTGGCAGTTCACTCAAAAATGGTTCCAAGAGCTTAAAAAGGCTCCCCTGAAAGGTTTGGCACTCGAAACAGAAGGCTTTTTATCACAGGACAAGAAATCAGCCCTCAAAAACTTAACCGGCAGAAAATATTTTTTTGAAAAAATCCCTAAGCCCCGGCCGGGGTCACAATTTCAGCAAAAATCTGACTTTTGGCAATTTACTCAAAAATGGTGCCAGAAGCTTGAAAATGATCCCCTGAAAGCTTTGGCGATGGAAACAGAAGGCTTTTTATCACAGGACAAGAAATCAGCCCTTAAAAATCTTAACCGGCAGAAAATATTTTTTTGAAAAAATCCCTAAGCCCCGGGGTCACAATTTCAGCAAAAATCTGACTTTTGGCAGTTCACTCAAAAATGGTTCCAAGAGCTTAAAAAGGCTCCCCTGAAAGGTTTGGCACTCGAAACAGAAGGCTTTTTATCACAGGACAAGAAATCAGCCCTCAAAAACTTAAACGGCAGAAAATATTTTTTTGAAAAAATCCCTAAGCCCCGGGGTCACAATTTCAGCAAAAATCTGACTTTTGGCAATTCACTCAAAAATGGTGCCAGAAGCTTGCAAATGATCCCCTGAAAGCTTTGGCGATGGAAACAGAAGGCTTTTTATCACAGGACAAGAAATCAGCCCTCAAAAACGTAACCGGCAGAAAATATTTTTTTGAAAAAATCCCTAAGCCCCGGGGTCACAATTTCAGCAAAAATCTGACTTTTGGCAATTCACTCAAAAATGGTGCCAGAAGCTTGCAAATGATACCCTGAAAGCTTTGGCGATGGAAACAGAAGGCTTTTTATCACAGGACAAGAAATCAACCTTTAAAAATCTTAACCGGCAGAAAATATTTTTTTGAAAAAATCCCTAAGCCCCGGGGTCACAATTTCAGCAAAAATCTGACTTTTGGCAGTTCACTCAAAAATGGTTCCAAGTGTTTAAAAAGGTTCCCCTGAAAGGTTTGGCACTCGAAACAGAAGGCTTTTTATCACAGGACAAGAAATCAGCCCTCAAAAACTTAACCGGCAGAAAATATTTTTTTGAAAAAATCCCTAAGCCCCGGCCGGGGTCACAATTTCAGCAAAAATCTGACTTTTGGCAATTCACTCAAAAATGGTAGCAGAAGCTTGCAAATGATCCCCTGAAAGCTTTGGCGATGGAAACAGAAGGCTTTTTATCACAGGACAAGAAATCAGCCCTCAAAAACGTAACCGGCAGAAAATATTTTTTTGAAAAAATCCCTAAGCCCCGGGGTCACAATTTCAGCAAAAATCTGACTTTTGGCAATTCACTCAAAAATGGTTCCAAGAGTTTAAAAATGCACCCCTGAAACGTTTGGCACTTGAAACAGAAGGCTTTTTATCACAGGACAAGAAATCAGCCCTCAAAAACGTAACCGGCAGAAAATATTTTTTTGAAAAAATCCCTAAGCCCCGGGGTCACAATTTCAACAATAATCTGACTTTTGGCAATTCACGCAAAAATGGTGCCAGAAGCATGCAAATGATCCCCTGAAAGCTTTGGCGATGGAAACAGAAGGCTTTTTATCACAAGACAAGAAATCAGCCCTCAAAAACGTAACCGGCAGAAAATATTTTTTTGAAAAAATCCCTAAGCCCCGGGGTCACAATTTCAGCAAAAATCTGACTTTTGGCAATTCACTCAAAAATGGTGCCAGAAGCTTGCAAATGATCCCCTGAAAGCTTTGGCGATGGAAACAGAAGGCTTTTTATCACAGGACAAGAAATCAGCCCTTAAAAATCTTAACCGGCAGAAAATATTTTTTTGAAAAAATCCCTAAGCCCTGGGGTCACAATTTCAGCAAAAATCTGACTTTTGGCAGTTCACTCAAAAATGGTTCCAAGAGCTTAAAAAGGCTCCCCTGAAAGGTTTGGCACTCGAAACAGAAGGCTTTTTATCACAGGACAAGAAATCAGCCCTCAAAAACTTAACCGGCAGAAAATATTTTTTTGAAAAAATCCCTAAGCCCCGGGGTCACAATTTCAGCAAAAATCTGACTTTTGGCAGTTCACTCAAAAATTGTGCCGGAAGCTTGCAAATGATCCCCTGAAAGCTTTGGCGATGGAAACAGAAGGCTTTTTTTCACAGGACAAGAAATCTGCCCTCAAAAACTTAACCGGCAGAAAATCTTGTTTTGAAAAAATCCCTAAGCCCCGGGGTCACAATTTCAGCAAAAATCTGACTTTTGGCAGTTCACTCAAAAATATTTCCAAGAGTTTAAAAATGCTCCCCTGAAAGCTTTGGCGATGGAAACAGAAGGCTTTTTATCACAGGACAAGAAATCAGCCATCAAAAACTTAACAGGCAGAAAATATTTTTTTGAAAAAACCCCTAAGCCCCGGGGTCACAATTTCAGCAAAAATCTGACTTTTGGCAATTCACTCAAAAATGGTGCCAGAAGCTTGCAAATGATCCCCTGAAAGCTTTGGCGATAGAAACAGAAGGCTTTTTATCACAGGACAAGTAATCAGCCCTCAAAAACTTAAACGGCAGAAAATATTTTTTTGAAAAAATCCCTAAGCCCCGGGGTCACAATTTCAGCAAAAATCTGACTTTTGGCAATTCACTCAAAAATGGTGCCTGAAGCTTTCAAATGACCCCCTGAAAGCTTTGGCAATGGAAACAGAAGGCTTTTTATCACAGGACAAGAAATCAGTCCTCAAAAACTTAACCGGCAGAAAATATTTTTTTGAAAAAATCCCTAAGCCCCGGGGTCACAATTTCAGCAAAAATCTGACTTTTGGCAATTCACTGAAAAATGGTGCCAGAAGCTTGCAAATGATCCCCTGAAAGCTTTGGCGATGAAAACAGAAGGCTTTTTATCACAGGACAAGAAATCAGCCCTCAAAAACTTAACCGGCGGAAAATATTTTTTTGAAAAAATCCCTAAGCCCCGGGGTCACAATTTCAGCAAAAATCTGACTTTTGGCAATTCACTCAAAAATGGTGCCAGAAGCTTGCAAATGATCCCCTGAAAGCTTTGGCGATGGAAACAGAAGGCTTTTTATCACAGGACAAGAAATCAGCCCTCAAAAACTTAACCGGCGGAAAATATTTTTTTGAAAAAATCCCTAAGCCCCGGGGTCACAATTTCAGCAAAAATCTGACTTTTGGCAATTCACTGAAAAATGGTGCCAGAAGCTTGCAAATGATCCCCTGAAAGCTTTGGCGATGGAAACAGAAGGCTTTTTATCACAGGACAAGAAATCAGCCCTCAAAAACGTAACCGGCAGAAAATATTTTTTTGAAAAAATCCCTAAGCCCCGGGGTCACAATTTCAGCAAAAATCTGACTTTTGGCAATTCACTCAAAAATGGTGCCAGAAGCTTGCAAATGATACCCTGAAAGCTTTGGCGATGGAAACAGAAGGCTTTTTATCACAGGACAAGAAATCAGCCCTCAAAAACGTAACCGGCAGAAAATATTTTTTTGAAAAAATCCCTAAGCCCCGGGGTCACAATTTCAGCAAAAATCTGACTTTTGGCAATTCACTCAAAAATGGTGCCAGAAGCTTGCAAATGATCCCCTGAAAGCTTTGGCGATGGAAACAGAAGGCTTTTTATCACAGGACAAGAAATCAGCCCTCAAAAACGTAACCGGCAGAAAATATTTTTTTGAAAAAATCCCTAAGCCCCGGAGTCACAATTTCAGCAAAAAATCTGACTTTTGGCAATTCACTCAAAAATGGTGCCAACCGGTTGTAAATGCTCACCTGAAAGCTTTGGCGATGGAAACAGAAGGCTTTTTATCACAGGACAAGAAATCAGCCCTCAAAAACTTAACGGGCGGAAAATAATTTTTTGAAAAAATCCCTAAGCCCCGGGGTCACAATTTCAGCAAAAATCTGACTTTTGGCAGTTCACTCAAAAATGGTTCCAAGAGCTTAAAAAGGCTCCCCTGAAAGGTTTGGCACTCGAAACAGAAGGCTTTTTATCACAGGACAAGAAATCAGCCCTCAAAAACTTATCCGGCAGAAAATATTTTTTTGAAAAAATCCCTAAGGCCCGGGGTCACAATTTCAGCAAAAATCTGACTTTTGGCAATTCACTCAAAAATGGTGCCAGAAGCTTGCAAATGATCCCCTGAAAGGTTTGGCACTCGAAACAGAAGGCTTTTTATCACAGGACAAGAAATCAACCTTTAAAAATCTTAACCGGCAGAAAATATTTTTTTGAAAAAATCCCTAAGCCCCGGGGTCACAATTTCAGCAAAAATCTGACTTTTGGCAGTTCACTCAAAAATGGTTCCAAGAGTTTAAAAAGGTTCCCCTGAAAGGTTTGGCACTCGAAACAGAAGGCTTTTTATCACAGGACAAGAAATCAGCCCTCAAAAACTTAACCGGCAGAAAATATTTTTTTGAAAAAATCCCTAAGCCCCGGCCGGGGTCACAATTTCAGCAAAAATCTGACTTTTGGCAATTCACTCAAAAATGGTAGCAGAAGCTTGCAAATGATCCCCTGAAAGCTTTGGCGATGGAAACAGAAGGCTTTTTATCACAGGACAAGAAATCAGCCCTCAAAAACGTAACCGGCAGAAAATATTTTTTTTTAAAAAAAATCCCTAAGCCCCGGGGTCACAATTTCAGCAAAAATCTGACTTTTGGCAATTCACTCAAAAATGGTTCCAAGAGTTTAAAAATGCACCCCTGAAACGTTTGGCACTTGAAACAGAAGGCTTTTTATCACAGGACAAGAAATCAGCCCTCAAAAACGTAACCGGCAGAAAATATTTTTTTGAAAAAATCCCTAAGCCCCGGGGTCACAATTTCAGCAAAAATCTGACTTTTGGCAATTCACTCAAAAATGGTGCCAGAAGCTTGCAAATGATCCCCTGAAAGCTTTGGCGATGGAAACAGAAGGCTTTTTATCACAGGACAAGAAATCAGCCCTCAAAAACGTAACCGGCAGAAAATATTTTTTTGAAAAAATCCCTAAGCCCCGGGGTCACAATTTCAACAATAATCTGACTTTTGGCAATTCACGCAAAAATGGTGCCAGAAGCTTGCAAATGATCCCCTGAAAGCTTTGGCGATGGAAACAGAAGGCTTTTTATCACAAGACAAGAAATCAGCCCTCAAAAACGTAACCGGCAGAAAATATTTTTTTGAAAAAATCCCTAAGCCCCGGGGTCACAATTTCAGCAAAAATCTGACTTTTGGCAATTCACTCAAAAATGGTGCCAGAAGCTTGCAAATGATCCCCTGAAAGCTTTGGCGATGGAAACAGAAGGCTTTTTATTACAGGACAAGAAATCAGCCCTTAAAAATCTTAACCGGCAGAAAATATTTTTTTGAAAAAATCCCTAAGCCCCGGGGTCACAATTTCAGCAAAAATCTGACTTTTGGCAGTTCACTCAAAAATGGTTCCAAGAACTTAAAAAGGCTCCCCTGAAAGGTTTGGCACTCGAAACAGAAGGCTTTTTATCACAGGACAAGAAATCAGCCCTCAAAAACTTAACCGGCAGAAAATATTTTTTTGAAAAAATCCCTAAGCCCCGGGGTCACAATTTCAGCAAAAATCTGACTTTTGGCAGTTCACTCAAAAATGGTGCCGGAAGCTTGCAAATGATCCCCTGAAAGCTTTGGCGATGGAAACAGAAGGCTTTTTTTCACAGGACAAGAAATCAGCCCTCAAAAACTTAACCGGCAGAAAATCTTGTTTTGAAAAAATCCCTAAGCCCCGGGGTCACAATTTCAGCAAAAATCTGACTTTTGGCAGTTCACTCAAAAATGTTTCCAAGAGTTTAAAAATGCTCCCCTGAAAGCTTTGGCGATGGAAACAGAAGGCTTTTTATCACAGGACAAGAAATCAGACCTCAAAAACTTAACAGGCAGAAAATATTTTTTTGAAAAAACCCCTAAGCCCCGGGGTCACAATTTCAGCAAAAATCTGACTTTTGGCAATTCACTCAAAAATGGTGCCAGAAGCTTGCAAATGATCCCCTGAAAGCTTTGGCGATAGAAACAGAAGGCTTTTTATCACAGGACAAGAAATCAGCCCTCAAAAACTTAACCGGCAGAAAATATTTTTTTGAAAAAATCCCTAAGCCCCGGCCGGGGTCACAATTTCAGCAAAAATCTGACTTTTGGCAATTCACTCAAAAATGGTGCCAACCGGTTGTAAATGCTCACCTGAAAGCTTTGGCGATGGAAACAGAAGGATTTTTATCACAGGACAAGAAATCAGCCCTCAAAAACTTAAACGGCAGAAAATATTTTTTTGAAAAAATCCCTAAGCCCCGGGGTCACAATTTCAGCAAAAATCTGACTTTTGGCAATTCACTCAAAAATGGTGCCAGAAGCTTGCAAATGATCCCCTGAAAGCTTTGGCGATGGAAACAGAAGGCTTTTTATCACAGGACAAGAAATCAGCCCTCAAAAACTTAACCGGCGGAAAATATTTTTTTGAAAAAATCCCTAAGCCCCGGGGTCACAATTTCAGCAAAAATCTGACTTTTGGCAATTCACTCAAAAATGGTGCCAGAAGCTTGCAAATGATCCCCTGAAAGCTTTGGCGATGGAAACAGAAGGCTTTTTATCACAGGACAAGAAATCAGCCCTCAAAAACGTAACCGGCAGAAAATATTTTTTTGAAAAAATCCCTAAGCCCCGGGGTCACAATTTCAGCAAAAATCTGACTTTTGGCAATTCACTCAAAAATGGTGCCAGAAGCTTGCAAATGATCCCCTGAAAGCTTTGGCGATGGAAACAGAAGGCTTTTTATCACAGGACAAGAAATCAGCCCTCAAAAACGTAACCGGCAGAAAATATTTTTTTGAAAAAATCCCTAAGCCCCGGGGTCACAATTTCAGCAAAAATCTGACTTTTGGCAATTCACTCAAAAATGGTGCCAGAAGCTTGCAAATGATCCCCTGAAAGCTTTGGCGATGGAAACAGAAGGCTTTTTATCACAGGACAAGAAATCAGCCCTCAAAAACGTAACCGGCAGAAAATATTTTTTTGAAAAAATCCCTAAGCCCCGGGGTCACAATTTCAGCAAAAATCTGACTTTTGGCAATTCACTCAAAAATGGTGCCAGAAGCTTGCAAATGATCCCCTGAAAGCTTTGGCGATGGAAACAGAAGGCTTTTTATCACAGGACAAGAAATCAACCTTTAAAAATCTTAACCGGCAGAAAATATTTTTTTGAAAAAATCCCTAAGCCCCGGGGTCACAATTTCAGCAAAAATCTGACTTTTGGCAGTTCACTCAAAAATGGTTCCAAGAGCTTAAAAAGGCTCCCCTGAAAGGTTTGGCACTCGAAACAGAAGGCTTTTTATCACAGGACAAGAAATCAGCCCTCAAAAACTTAACCGGCAGAAAATATTTTTTTGAAAAAATCCCTAAGCCCCGGGGTCACAATTTCAGCAAAAATCTGACTTTTGGCAGTTCACTCAAAAATGGTGCCGGAAGCTTGCAAATGATCCCCTGAAAGCTTTGGCGATGGAAACAGAAGGCTTTTTTTCACAGGACAAGAAATCAGCCCTCAAAAACTTAACCGGCAGAAAATCTTGTTTTGAAAAAATCCCTAAGCCCCGGGGTCACAATTTCAGCAAAAATCTGACTTTTGGCAGTTCACTCAAAAATGTTTCCAAGAGTTTAAAAATGCTCCCCTGAAAGCTTTGGCGATGGAAACAGAAGGCTTTTTATCACAGGACAAGAAATCAGACCTCAAAAACTTAACAGGCAGAAAATATTTTTTTGAAAAAACCCCTAAGCCCCGGGGTCACAATTTCAGCAAAAATCTGACTTTTGGCAATTCACTCAAAAATGGTGCCAGAAGCTTGCAAATGATCCCCTGAAAGCTTTGGCGATAGAAACAGAAGGCTTTTTATCACAGGACAAGAAATCAGCCCTCAAAAACTTAACCGGCAGAAAATATTTTTTTGAAAAAATCCCTAAGCCCCGGCCGGGGTCACAATTTCAGCAAAAATCTGACTTTTGGCAATTCACTCAAAAATGGTGCCAACCGGTTGTAAATGCTCACCTGAAAGCTTTGGCGATGGAAACAGAAGGATTTTTATCACAGGACAAGAAATCAGCCCTCAAAAACTTAAACGGCAGAAAATATTTTTTTGAAAAAATCCCTAAGCCCCGGGGTCACAATTTCAGCAAAAATCTGACTTTTGGCAATTCACTCAAAAATGGTGCCAGAAGCTTGCAAATGATCCCCGGAAAGCTTTGGCGATGGAAACAGAAGGCTTTTTATCACAGGACAAGAAATCAGCCCTCAAAAACTTAACCGGCAGAAAATATTTTTTTGAAAAAATCCCTAAGCCCCCGGGTCACAATTTCAGCAAAAATCTGACTTTTGGCAATTCACTCAAAAATGGTTCCAAGAGTTTAAAAATGCACCCCTGAAACGTTTGGCACTTGAAACAGAAGGCTTTTTATCACAGGACAAGAAATCAGCCCTCAAAAACGTAACCGGCAGAAAATATTTTTTTGAAAAAATCCCTAAGCCCCGGGGTCACAATTTCAGCAAAAATCTGACTTTTGGCAATTCACTCAAAAATGGTGCCAGAAGCTTGCAAATGATACCCTGAAAGCTTTGGCGATGGAAACAGAAGGCTTTTTATCACAGGACAAGAAATCAGCCCTCAAAAACTTAACCGGCAGAAAATATTTTTTTGAAAAAATCCCTAAGCCCCGGGGTCACAATTTCAGCAAAAATCTGACTTTTGGCAATTCACTCAAAAATGGTGCCAGAAGCTTGCAAATGATCCCCGGAAAGCTTTGGCGATGGAAACAGAAGGCTTTTTATCACAGGACAAGAAATCAGCCCTCAAAAACTTAACCGGCAGAAAATATTTTTTTGAAAAAATCCCTAAGCCCCGGGGTCACAATTTCAGCAAAAAATCTGACTTTTGGCAATTCACTCAAAAATGGTGCCAACCGGTTGTAAATGCTCACCTGAAAGCTTTGGCGATGGAAACAGAAGGCTTTTTATCACAGGACAAGAAATCAGCCCTCAAAAACTTAACCGGCGGAAAATATTTTTTTGAAAAAATGCCTAAGCCCCGGGGTCACAATTTCAGCAAAAATCTGACTTTTGGCAGTTCACTCAAAAATGGTTCCAAGAGCTTAAAAAGGCTCCCCTGAAAGGTTTGGCACTCGAAACAGAAGGCTTTTTATCACAGGACAAGAAATCAGCCCTCAAAAACTTAACCGGCAGAAAATATTTTTTTGAAAAAATCCCTAAGCCCCGGGGTCACAATTTCAGCAAAAATCTGACTTTTGGCAATTCACTCAAAAATGGTGCCAGAAGCTTGCAAATGATCCCCTGAAAGCTTTGGCGATGGAAACAGAAGGCTTTTTATCACAGGACAAGAAATCAGCCCTTAAAAATCTTAACCGGCAGAAAATATTTTTTTGAAAAAATCCCTAAGCCCCGGGGTCACAATTTCAGCAAAAATCTGACTTTTGGCAGTTCACTCAAAAATGGTTCCAAGAGCTTAAAAAGGCTCCCCTGAAAGGTTTGGCACTCGAAACAGAAGGCTTTTTATCACAGGACAAGAAATCAGCCCTCAAAAACTTAACCGGCAGAAAATATTTTTTTGAAAAAATCCCTAAGCCCCGGGGTCACAATTTCAGCAAAAATCTGACTTTTGGCAATTCACTCAAAAATGGTGCCAGAAGCTTGCAAATGATCCCCTGAAAGCTTTGGCGATGGAAACAGAAGGCTTTTTATCACAGGACAAGAAATCAGCCCTTAAAAATCTTAACCGGCAGAAAATATTTTTTTGAAAAAATCCCTAAGCCCCGGGGTCACAATTTCAGCAAAAATCTGACTTTTGGCAGTTCACTCAAAAATGGTTCCAAGAGCTTAAAAAGGCTCCCCTGAAAGGTTTGGCACTCGAAACAGAAGGCTTTTTATCACAGGACAAGAAATCAGCCCTCAAAAACTTAACCGGCAGAAAATATTTTTTTGAAAAAATCCCTAAGCCCCGGGGTCACAATTTCAGCAAAAATCTGACTTTTGGCAGTTCACTCAAAAATGGTGCCGGAAGCTTGCAAATGATCCCCTGAAAGCTTTGGCGATGGAAACAGAAGGCTTTTTTTCACAGGACAAGAAATCAGCCCTCAAAAACTTAACCGGCAGAAAATCTTGTTTTGAAAAAATCCCTAAGCCCCGGGGTCACAATTTCAGCAAAAATCTGACTTTTGGCAGTTCACTCAAAAATGTTTCCAAGAGTTTAAAAATGCTCCCCTGAAAGCTTTGGCGATGGAAACAGAAGGCTTTTTATCACAGGACAAGAAATCAGACCTCAAAAACTTAACAGGCAGAAAATATTTTTTTGAAAAAACCCCTAAGCCCCGGGGTCACAATTTCAGCAAAAATCTGACTTTTGGCAATTCACTCAAAAATGGTGCCAGAAGCTTGCAAATGATCCCCTGAAAGCTTTGGCGATAGAAACAGAAGGCTTTTTATCACAGGACAAGAAATCAGCCCTCAAAAACTTAACCGGCAGAAAATATTTTTTTGAAAAAATCCCTAAGCCCCGGCCGGGGTCACAATTTCAGCAAAAATCTGACTTTTGGCAATTCACTCAAAAATGGTGCCAACCGGTTGTAAATGCTCACCTGAAAGCTTTGGCGATGGAAACAGAAGGATTTTTATCACAGGACAAGAAATCAGCCCTCAAAAACTTAACCGGCAGAAAATATTTTTTTGAAAAAATCCCTAAGCCCCGGGGTCACAATTTCAGCAAAAATCTGACTTTTGGCAGTTCACTCAAAAATGGTGCCGGAAGCTTGCAAATGATCCCCTGAAAGCTTTGGCGATGGAAACAGAAGGCTTTTTTTCACAGGACAAGAAATCAGCCCTCAAAAACTTAACCGGCAGAAAATCTTGTTTTGAAAAAATCCCTAAGCCCCGGGGTCACAATTTCAGCAAAAATCTGACTTTTGGCAGTTCACTCAAAAATGTTTCCAAGAGTTTAAAAATGCTCCCCTGAAAGCTTTGGCGATGGAAACAGAAGGCTTTTTATCACAGGACAAGAAATCAGACCTCAAAAACTTAACAGGCAGAAAATATTTTTTTGAAAAAACCCCTAAGCCCCGGGGTCACAATTTCAGCAAAAATCTGACTTTTGGCAATTCACTCAAAAATGGTGCCAGAAGCTTGCAAATGATCCCCTGAAAGCTTTGGCGATAGAAACAGAAGGCTTTTTATCACAGGACAAGAAATCAGCCCTCAAAAACTTAACCGGCAGAAAATATTTTTTTGAAAAAATCCCTAAGCCCCGGCCGGGGTCACAATTTCAGCAAAAATCTGACTTTTGGCAATTCACTCAAAAATGGTGCCAACCGGTTGTAAATGCTCACCTGAAAGCTTTGGCGATGGAAACAGAAGGATTTTTATCACAGGACAAGAAATCAGCCCTCAAAAACTTAAACGGCAGAAAATATTTTTTTGAAAAAATCCCTAAGCCCCGGGGTCACAATTTCAGCAAAAATCTGACTTTTGGCAATTCACTCAAAAATGGTGCCAGAAGCTTGCAAATGATCCCCTGAAAGCTTTGGCGATGGAAACAGAAGGCTTTTTATCACAGGACAAGAAATCAGCCCTCAAAAACTTAACCGGCGGAAAATATTTTTTTGAAAAAATCCCTAAGCCCCGGGGTCACAATTTCAGCAAAAATCTGACTTTTGGCAATTCACTCAAAAATGGTGCCAGAAGCTTGCAAATGATCCCCTGAAAGCTTTGGCGATGGAAACAGAAGGCTTTTTATCACAGGACAAGAAATCAGCCCTCAAAAACGTAACCGGCAGAAAATATTTTTTTGAAAAAATCCCTAAGCCCCGGGGTCACAATTTCAGCAAAAATCTGACTTTTGGCAATTCACTCAAAAATGGTGCCAGAAGCTTGCAAATGATCCCCTGAAAGCTTTGGCGATGGAAACAGAAGGCTTTTTATCACAGGACAAGAAATCAACCTTTAAAAATCTTAACCGGCAGAAAATATTTTTTTGAAAAAATCCCTAAGCCCCGGGGTCACAATTTCAGCAAAAATCTGACTTTTGGCAGTTCACTCAAAAATGGTTCCAAGAGCTTAAAAAGGCTCCCCTGAAACGTTTGGCACTTGAAACAGAAGGCTTTTTATCACAGGACAAGAAATCAGCCCTCAAAAACGTAACCGGCAGAAAATATTTTTTTGAAAAAATCCCTAAGCCCCGGGGTCACAATTTCAGCAAAAATCTGACTTTTGGCAATTCACTCAAAAATGGTGCCAGAAGCTTGCAAATGATCCCCTGAAAGCTTTGGCGATGGAAACAGAAGGCTTTTTATCACAGGACAAGAAATCAGCCCTCAAAAACGTAACCGGCAGAAAATATTTTTTTGAAAAAATCCCTAAGCCCCGGGGTCACAATTTCAGCAAAAATCTGACTTTTGGCAATTCACTCAAAAATGGTGCCAGAAGCTTGCAAATGATCCCCTGAAAGCTTTGGCGATGGAAACAGAAGGCTTTTTATCACAGGACAAGAAATCAACCTTTAAAAATCTTAACCGGCAGAAAATATTTTTTTGAAAAAATCCCTAAGCCCCGGGGTCACAATTTCAGCAAAAATCTGACTTTTGGCAGTTCACTCAAAAATGGTTCCAAGAGCTTAAAAAGGCTCCCCTGAAAGGTTTGGCACTCGAAACAGAAGGCTTTTTATCACAGGACAAGAAATCAGCCCTCAAAAACTTAACCGGCAGAAAATATTTTTTTGAAAAAATCCCTAAGCCCCGGGGTCACAATTTCAGCAAAAATCTGACTTTTGGCAGTTCACTCAAAAATGGTGCCGGAAGCTTGCAAATGATCCCCTGAAAGCTTTGGCGATGGAAACAGAAGGCTTTTTTTCACAGGACAAGAAATCAGCCCTCAAAAACTTAACCGGCAGAAAATCTTGTTTTGAAAAAATCCCTAAGCCCCGGGGTCACAATTTCAGCAAAAATCTGACTTTTGGCAGTTCACTCAAAAATGTTTCCAAGAGTTTAAAAATGCTCCCCTGAAAGCTTTGGCGATGGAAACAGAAGGCTTTTTATCACAGGACAAGAAATCAGACCTCAAAAACTTAACAGGCAGAAAATATTTTTTTGAAAAAACCCCTAAGCCCCGGGGTCACAATTTCAGCAAAAATCTGACTTTTGGCAATTCACTCAAAAATGGTGCCAGAAGCTTGCAAATGATCCCCTGAAAGCTTTGGCGATAGAAACAGAAGGCTTTTTATCACAGGACAAGAAATCAGCCCTCAAAAACTTAACCGGCAGAAAATATTTTTTTGAAAAAATCCCTAAGCCCCGGCCGGGGTCACAATTTCAGCAAAAATCTGACTTTTGGCAATTCACTCAAAAATGGTGCCAACCGGTTGTAAATGCTCACCTGAAAGCTTTGGCGATGGAAACAGAAGGATTTTTATCACAGGACAAGAAATCAGCCCTCAAAAACTTAAACGGCAGAAAATATTTTTTTGAAAAAATCCCTAAGCCCCGGGGTCACAATTTCAGCAAAAATCTGACTTTTGGCAATTCACTCAAAAATGGTGCCAGAAGCTTGCAAATGATCCCCTGAAAGCTTTGGCGATGGAAACAGAAGGCTTTTTATCACAGGACAAGAAATCAGCCCTCAAAAACTTAACCGGCGGAAAATATTTTTTTGAAAAAATCCCTAAGCCCCGGGGTCACAATTTCAGCAAAAATCTGACTTTTGGCAATTCACTCAAAAATGGTGCCAGAAGCTTGCAAATGATCCCCTGAAAGCTTTGGCGATGGAAACAGAAGGCTTTTTATCACAGGACAAGAAATCAGCCCTCAAAAACGTAACCGGCAGAAAATATTTTTTTGAAAAAATCCCTAAGCCCCCGGGTCACAATTTCAGCAAAAATCTGACTTTTGGCAATTCACTCAAAAATGGTTCCAAGAGTTTAAAAATGCACCCCTGAAACGTTTGGCACTTGAAACAGAAGGCTTTTTATCACAGGACAAGAAATCAGCCCTCAAAAACGTAACCGGCAGAAAATATTTTTTTGAAAAAATCCCTAAGCCCCGGGGTCACAATTTCAGCAAAAATCTGACTTTTGGCAATTCACTCAAAAATGGTGCCAGAAGCTTGCAAATGATACCCTGAAAGCTTTGGCGATGGAAACAGAAGGCTTTTTATCACAGGACAAGAAATCAGCCCTCAAAAACTTAACCGGCAGAAAATATTTTTTTGAAAAAATCCCTAAGCCCCGGGGTCACAATTTCAGCAAAAATCTGACTTTTGGCAATTCACTCAAAAATGGTGCCAGAAGCTTGCAAATGATCCCCGGAAAGCTTTGGCGATGGAAACAGAAGGCTTTTTATCACAGGACAAGAAATCAGCCCTCAAAAACTTAACCGGCAGAAAATATTTTTTTGAAAAAATCCCTAAGCCCCGGGGTCACAATTTCAGCAAAAAATCTGACTTTTGGCAATTCACTCAAAAATGGTGCCAACCGGTTGTAAATGCTCACCTGAAAGCTTTGGCGATGGAAACAGAAGGCTTTTTATCACAGGACAAGAAATCAGCCCTCAAAAACTTAACCGGCGGAAAATATTTTTTTGAAAAAATGCCTAAGCCCCGGGGTCACAATTTCAGCAAAAATCTGACTTTTGGCAGTTCACTCAAAAATGGTTCCAAGAGCTTAAAAAGGCTCCCCTGAAAGGTTTGGCACTCGAAACAGAAGGCTTTTTATCACAGGACAAGAAATCAGCCCTCAAAAACTTAAACGGCAGAAAATATTTTTTTGAAAAAATCCCTAAGCCCCGGGGTCACAATTTCAGCAAAAATCTGACTTTTGGCAATTCACTGAAAAATGGTGCCAGAAGCTTGCAAATGATCCCCTGAAAGCTTTGGCGATGGAAACAGAAGGCTTTTTATCACAGGACAAGAAATCAGCCCTTAAAAATCTTAACCGGCAGAAAATATTTTTTTGAAAAAATCCCTAAGCCCCGGGGTCACAATTTCAGCAAAAATCTGACTTTTGGCAATTCACTCAAAAATGGTGCCAGAAGCTTGCAAATGATCCCCTGAAAGCTTTGGCGATGGAAACAGAAGGCTTTTTATCACAGGACAAGAAATCAGACCTCAAAAACTTAACAGGCAGAAAATATTTTTTTGAAAAAACCCCTAAGCCCCGGGGTCACAATTTCAGCAAAAATCTGACTTTTGGCAATTCACTCAAAAATGGTGCCAGAAGCTTGCAAATGATCCCCTGAAAGCTTTGGCGATAGAAACAGAAGGCTTTTTATCACAGGACAAGAAATCAGCCCTCAAAAACTTAACCGGCAGAAAATATTTTTTTGAAAAAATCCCTAAGCCCCGGCCGGGGTCACAATTTCAGCAAAAATCTGACTTTTGGCAATTCACTCAAAAATGGTTCCAAGAGTTTAAAAATGCACCCCTGAAACGTTTGGCACTTGAAACAGAAGGCTTTTTATCACAGGACAAGAAATCAGCCCTCAAAAACTTAAACGGCAGAAAATATTTTTTTGAAAAAATCCCTAAGCCCCGGGGTCACAATTTCAGCAAAAATCTGACTTTTGGCAATTCACTCAAAAATGGTGCCAGAAGCTTTCAAATGACCCCCTGAAAGCTTTGGCAATGGAAACAGAAGGCTTTTTATCACAGGACAAGAAATCAGCCCTCAAAAACTTAACCGGCGGAAAATATTTTTTTGAAAAAATCCCTAAGCCCCGGGGTCACAATTTCAGCAAAAATCTGACTTTTGGCAATTCACTCAAAAATGGTGCCAGAAGCTTGCAAATGATCCCCTGAAAGCTTTGGCGATGGAAACAGAAGGCTTTTTATCACAGGACAAGAAATCAGCCCTCAAAAACGTAACCGGCAGAAAATATTTTTTTGAAAAAATCCCTAAGCCCCGCGGTCACAATTTCAGCAAAAATCTGACTTTTGGCAATTCACTCAAAAATGGTTCCAAGAGTTTAAAAATGCACCCCTGAAACGTTTGGCACTTGAAACAGAAGGCTTTTTATCACAGGACAAGAAATCAGCCCTCAAAAACGTAACCGGGAGAAAATATTTTTTTGAAAAAATCCCTAAGCCCCGGGGTCACAATTTCAGCAAAAATATGACTTTTGGCAATTCACTCAAAAATGGTGCCAGAAGCTTGCAAATGATCCCCTGAAAGCTTTGGCGATGGAAACAGAAGGCTTTTTATCACAGGACAAGAAATCAGCCCTCAAAAACGTAACCGGCAGAAAATATTTTTTTGAAAAAATCCCTAAGCCCCGGGGTCACAATTTCAGCAAAAATCTGACTTTTGGCAATTCACTCAAAAATGGTTCCAAGAGTTTAAAAATGCACCCCTGAAACGTTTGGCACTTGAAACAGAAGGCTTTTTATCACAGGACAAGAAATCAGCCCTCAAAAACTTAACCGGCGGAAAATATTTTTTTGAAAAAATCCCTAAGCCCCGGGGTCACAATTTCAGCAAAAATCTGACTTTTGGCAATTCACTCAAAAATGGTTCCAAGAGTTTAAAAATGCACCCCTGAAACGTTTGGCACTTGAAACAGAAGGCTTTTTATCACAGGACAAGAAATCAGCCCTCAAAAACGTAACCGGCAGAAAATATTTTTTTGAAAAAATCCCTAAGCCCCGGGGTCACAATTTCAGCAAAAATCTGACTTTTGGCAATTCACTCAAAAATGGTGCCAGAAGCTTGCAAATGATACCCTGAAAGCTTTGGCGATGGAAACAGAAGGCTTTTTATCACAGGACAAGAAATCAGCCCTCAAAAACTTAACCGGCAGAAAATATTTTTTTGAAAAAATCCCTAAGCCCCGGGGTCACAATTTCAGCAAAAATCTGACTTTTGGCAATTCACTCAAAAATGGTGCCAGAAGCTTGCAAATGATCCCCTGAAAGCTTTGGTGATGGAAACAGAAGGCTTTTTATCACAGGACAAGAAATCAGCCCTCAAAAACGTAACCGGCAGAAAATATTTTTTTGAAAAAATCCTTAAGCCCCGGCCGGGGTCACAATTTCAGCAAAAATCTGACTTTTGGCAATTCACTCAAAAATGGTGCCAGAAGCTTGCAAATGATCCCCTGAAAGCTTTGGCGATGGAAACAGAAGGCTTTTTATCACAGGACAAGAAATCAGCCCTCAAAAACTTAACCGGCAGAAAATCTTGTTTTGAAAAAATCCCTAAGCCCCGGGGTCACAGTTTCAGCAAAAATCTGACTTTTGGCAATTCACTCAAAAATGGTGCCAGAAGCTTGCAAATGATCCCCTGAAAGCTTTGGCGATGGAAACAGAAGGCTTTTTATCACAGGACAAGAAATCAGCCCTCAAAAACGTAACCGGCAGAAAATATTTTTTTGAAAAAATCCCTAAGCCCCGGCCGGGGTCACAATTTCAGCAAAAATCTGACTTTTGGCAATTCACTCAAAAATGGTGCCAGAAGCTTGCAAATGATCCCCTGAAAGCTTTGGCGATGGAAACAGAAGGCTTTTTATCACAGGACAAGAAATCAGCCCTCAAAAACTTAACCGGCAGAAAATCTTGTTTTGAAAAAATCCCTAAGCCCCGGGGTCACAATTTCAGCAAAAATCTGACTTTTGGCAGTTCACTCAAAAATGGTTCCAAGAGTTTAAAAATGCTCCCCTGAAAGCTTTGGCGATGGAAACAGAAGGCTTTTTATCACAGCACAAGAAATCAGCCCTCAAAAACTTAACAGGCAGAAAATATTTTTTTGAAAAAACCCCTAAGCCCCGGGGTCACAATTTCAGCAAAAATCTGACTTTTGGCAATTCACTCAAAAATGGTGCCAGAAGCTTGCAAATGATCCCCTGAAAGCCTTGGCGATAGAAACAGAAGGCTTTTTATCACAGGACAAGAAATCAGCCCTCAAAAACTTAACCGGCAGAAAATATTTTTTTGAAAAAATCCCTAAGCCCCGGCCGGGGTCACAATTTCAGCAAAAATCTGACTTTTGGCAGTTCACTCAAAAATGGTTCCAAGAGCTTAAAAAGGCTCCCCTGAAAGGTTTGGCACTCGAAACAGAAGGTTTTTTATCACAGGACAAGAAATCAGCCCTCAAAAACTTAACCGGCAGAATTTTTTTTTTGAAAAAATCCCTAAGCCCCGGGGTCACAATTTCAGCAAAAATCTGACTTTTGGCAATTCACTCAAAAATGGTGCCAGAAGCTTGAAAATGATCCCCTGAAAGCTTTGGCGATGGAAACAGAAGGCTTTTTATCACAGGACAAGAAATCAGCCCTCAAAAACTTAACCGGCAGAAAATATTTTTTTGAAAAAATCCCTAAGCCCCAGCCGGGGTCACAATTTCAGCAAAAATCTGACTTTTGGCAATTCACTCAAAAATGGTGCCAGAAGCTTGCAAATGATCCCCTGAAAGCTTTGGCGATGGAAACAGAAGGCTTTTTATCACAGGACAAGAAATCAGCCCTCAAAAACTTAACCGGCAGAAAATATTTTTTTGAAAAAATCCCTAAGCCCCGTGGTCACAATTTCAGCAAAAATCTGACTTTTGGCAATTCACTCAAAAATGGTGCCAGAAGCTTTCAAATGACCCCCTGAAAGCTTTGGCAATGGAAACAGAAGGCTTTTTATCACAGGACAAGAAATCAGTCCTCAAAAACTTAACCGGCAGAAAATATTTTTTTGAAAAAATCCCTAAGCCCCGGGGTCACAATTTCAGCAAAAATCTGACTTTTGGCAGTTCACTCAAAAATGGTTCCAAGAGCTTAAAAAGGCTCCCCTGAAAGGTTTGGAACTCGAAACAGAAGGTTTTTTATCACAGGACAAGAAATCAGCCCTCAAAAACTTAACCGGCAGAAAATATTTTTTTGAAAAAATCCCTAAGCCCCGGGGTCACAATTTCAGCAAAAATCTGACTTTTGGCAATTCACTCAAAAATGGTGCCAGAAGCTTGCAAATGATCCCCTGAAAGCTTTGGCGATGGAAACAGAAGGCTTTTTATCACAGGACAAGAAATCAGCCCTCAAAAACTTAACCGGCAGAAAATATTTTTTTGAAAAACCCGGGGTCACAATTTCAGCAAAAATCTGACTTTTGGCAATTCACTCAAAAATGGTGCCAGAAGCTTTCAAATGACCCCCTGAAAGGTTTGGCACTCGAAACAGAAGGCTTTTTATCACAGGACAAGAAATCAGCCCTCAAAAACTTAACCGGCAGAAAATATTTTTTTGAAAAAATCCCTAAGCCCCGGGGTCACAATTTCAGCAAAAATCTGACTTTTGGCAATTCACTCAAAAATGGTGCCAGAAGCTTGCAAATGATCCCCTGAAAGCTTTGGTGATGGAAACAGAAGGCTTTTTATCACAGGACAAGAAATCAGCCCTCAAAAACTTAACCGGCAGAAAATATTTTTTTGAAAAAATCCTTAAGCCCCGGGGTCACAATTTCAGCAAAAATCTGACTTTTGGCAATTCACTCAAAAATGGTGCCAGAAGCTTGCAAATGATCCCCTGAAAGCTTTGGCGATGGAAACAGAAGGCTTTTTATCACAGGACAAGAAATCAGTCCTCAAAAACTTAACCGGTAGAAAATATTTTTTTGAAAAAATCCCTAAGCCCCGGGGTCACAATTTCAGCAAAAATCTGCCTTTGGCAGTTCACTCAAAAATGGTTCCAAGAGCTTAAAAAGGCTCCCCTGAAAGGTTTGGAACTCGAAACAGAAGGTTTTTTATCACAGGACAAGAAATCAGCCTTCAAAAACTTAACCGGCAGAAAATATTTTTTTGAAAAAATCCCTAAGCCCCGGGGTCACAATTTCAGCAATAATCTGACTTTTGGCAATTATCGCAAAAATGGTGCCAGAAGCTTGCAAATGATCCCCTGAAAGCTTTGGTGATGGAAACAGAAGGCTTTTTATCACAGGACAAGAAATCAGCCCTCAAAAACTTAACCGGCAGAAAATATTTTTTTGAAAAAATCCTTAAGCCCCGGGGTCACAATTTCAGCAAAAATCTGACTTTTGGCAATTCACTCAAAAATGGTGCCAGAAGCTTGCAAATGATCCCCTGAAAGCTTTGGCGATGGAAACAGAAGGCTTTTTATCACAGGACAAGAAATCAGCCCTCAAAAACTTAACCGGCAGAAAATATTTTTTTGAAAAAATCCCTAAGCCCCGGGGTCACAATTTCAGCAAAAATCTGACTTTTGGCAATTCACTCAAAAATGGTGCCAGAAGCTTGCAAATGATCCCCTGAAAGCTTTGGCGATGGAAACAGAAGGCTTTTTATCACAGGACAAGAAATCAGCCCTCAAAAACTTAACCGGCAGAAAATCTTGTTCTGAAAAAATCCCTAAGCCCCGGGGTCACAGTTTCAGCAAAAATCTGACTTTTGGCAATTCAGTCAAAAATGGTGCCAGAAGCTTTCAAATGACCCCCTGAAAGCTTTGGCAATGGAAACAGAAGGCTTTTTATCACAGGACAAGAAATCAGCCCTCAAAAACTTAACCGGCAGAAAATATTTTTTTGAAAAAATCCCTAAGCCTCGGGGTCACAATTTCAGCAAAAATCTGACTTTTGGCAGTTCACTCAAAAATGGTTCCAAGAGCTTAAAAAGGCTCCCCTGAAAGGTTTGGCACTCGAAACAGAAGGTTTTTTATCACAGGACAAGAAATCAGCCCTCAAAAACTTAACCGGCAGAAAATATTTTTTTGAAAAAATCTTTAAGCCCCGGGGTCACAATTTCAGCAAAAATCTGACTTTTGGCAATTCACTCAAAAATGGTGCCAGAAGCTTGCAAATGATCCCCTGAAAGCTTTGGCGATGGAAACAGAAGGCTTTTTATCACAGGAC
Organism: Podarcis vaucheri; assembly: GCF_965113315.1. Classification (NCBI taxonomy): domain Eukaryota; kingdom Metazoa; phylum Chordata; class Lepidosauria; order Squamata; family Lacertidae; genus Podarcis; species Podarcis vaucheri. The sequence goes on along the minus strand of NC_138767.1, from coordinate 69,246,156 downwards.
AAGAAATCAGCCCTCAAAAACTTAACCGGCAGAAAATATTTTTTTTGAAAAAATCCCTAAGCCCCAGCCGGGGTCCCAATTTCAGCAAAAATCTGACTTTTGGCAATTCACTCAAAAATGGTGCCAGAAGCTTGCAAATGATCCCCTGAAAGCTTTGGCGATAGAAACAGAAGGCTTTTTATCACAGGACAAGAAATCAGCCCTCAAAAACTTAACCGGCAGAAAATCTTGTTTTGAAAAAATCCCTAAGCCCCGGGGTCACAATTTCAGCAAAAATCTGACTTTTGGCAATTCACTCAAAAATGGTGCCAGAAGCTTGCAAATGATGCCCTGAAAGCTTTGGGGATGGAAACAGAAGGCTTTTTATCACAGGACAAGAAATCAGCCCTCAAAAACTTAACCGGCAGAAAATCTTGTTTTGAAAAAATCCCTAAGCCCCGGCCGGGGTCACAATTTCAGCAAAAATCTGACTTTTGGCAATTCACTCAAAAATGTTTCCAAGAGTTTAAAAATGCTCCCCTGAAAGCTTTGGCGATGGAAACAGAAGGCTTTTTATCACAGGACAAGAAATCAGCCCTCAAAAACTTAACCGGCAGAAAATATTTTTTTGAAAAAATCCCTAAGCCCCGGCCGGGGTCACAATTTCAGCAAAAATCTGACTTTTGGCAATTCACTCAAAAATGGTGCCAACCGGTTGTAAATGCTCACCTGAAAGCTTTGGCGATGGAAACAGAAGGCTTTTTATCACAGGACAAGAAATCAGCCCTCAAAAACTTAACCGGCAGAAAATATTTTTTTGAAAAAATCCCTAAGCCCCGGGGTCACAATTTCAGCAAAAATCTGACTTTTGGCAATTCACTGAAAAATGGTGCCAGAAGCTTGCAAATGATCCCCTGAAAGCTTTGGCGATGGAAACAGAAGACTTTTTATCACAGGACAAGAAATCAGCCCTCAAAAACTTAACCGGCAGAAAATATTTTTTTGGAAAAAATCCCTAAGCCCCGGCCGGGGTCACAATTTCAGCAAAAATCTGACTTTTGGCAATTCACTCAAAAATGGTGCCAACCTGTTGTAAATGCTCACCTGAAAGCTTTGGCGATGGAAACAGAAGGATTTTTATCACAGGACAAGAAATCAGCCCTCAAAAACTTAAACGGCAGAAAATATTTTTTTGAAAAAATCCCTAAGCCCCGCGGTCACAATTTCAGCAAAAATGTGACTTTTGGCAATTCACTCAAAAATGGTGCCAGAAGCTTGCAAATGATCCCCTGAAAGCTTTGGCGATGGAAACAGAAGGCTTTTTATCACAGGACAAGAAATCAGCCCTCAAAAACTTAACCGGCAGAAAATATTTTTTTGAAAAAATCCCTAAGCCCCGGGGTCACAATTTCAGCAAAAATCTGACTTTTGGCAATTCAGTCAAAAATAGTGCCAGAAGCTTTCAAATGACCCCCTGAAAGCTTTGGCAATGGAAACAGAAGGCTTTTTATCACAGGACAAGAAATCAGTCCTCAAAAACTTAACCGGCAGAAAATATTTTTTTGAAAAAATCCCTAAGCCTCGGGGTCACAATTTCAGCAAAAATCTGACTTTTGGCAGTTCACTCAAAAATGGTTCCAAGAGCTTAAAAAGGCTCCCCTGAAAGGTTTGGCACTCGAAACAGAAGGTTTTTTATCACAGGACAAGAAATCAGCCCTCAAAAACTTAACCGGCAGAAAATATTTTTTTGAAAAAATCCTTAAGCCCCGGGGTCACAATTTCAGCAAAAATCTGACTTTTGGCAATTCACTCAAAAATGGTGCCAGAAGCTTGCAAATGATCCCCTGAAAGCTTTGGCGATGGAAACAGAAGGCTTTTTATCACAGGACAAGAAATCAGCCCTCAAAAACTTAACCGGCAGAAAATATTTTTTTGAAAAAATCCCTAAGCCCAAGCCGGGGTCCCAATTTCAGCAAAAATCTGACTTTTGGCAATTCACTCAAAAATGGTGCCAGAAGCTTGCAAATGATCCCCTGAAAGCTTTGGCGATGGAAACAGAAGGCTTTTTATCACAGGACAAGAAATCAGCCCTCAAAAACTTAACCGGCAGAAAATATTTTTTTGAAAAAATCCCTAAGCCCCGGGGTCACAATTTCAGCAAAAATCTGACTTTTGGCAATTCACTCAAAAATGGTGCCAGAAGCTTGCAAATGATCCCCTGAAAGCTTTGGCGATGGAAACAGAAGGCTTTTTATCACAGGACAAGAAATCAGCCCTCAAAAACTTAACCGGCAGAAAATATTTTTTTGAAAAAATCCTTAAGCCCCGGGGTCACAATTTCAGCAAAAATCTGACTTTTGGCAATTCACTCAAAAATGGTGCCAGAAGCTTGCAAATGATCCCCTGAAAGCTTTGGCGATGGAAACAGAAGGCTTTTTATCACAGGACAAGAAATCAGCCCTCAAAAACTTAACCGGCAGAAAATATTTTTTTGAAAAAATCCCTAAGCCCCAGCCGGGGTCCCAATTTCAGCAAAAATCTGACTTTTGGCAATTCACTCAAAAATGGTGCCAGAAGCTTGCAAATGATCCCCTGAAAGCTTTGGCGATGGAAACAGAAGGCTTTTTATCACAGGACAAGAAATCAGCCCTCAAAAACTTAACCGGCAGAAAATATTTTTTTGAAAAAATCCCTAAGCCCCAGCCGGGGTCACAATTTCAGCAAAAATCTGACTTTTGGCAATTCACTCAAAAATGGTGCCAGAAGCTTGCAAATGATCCCCTGAAAGCTTTGGCGATGGAAACAGAAGGCTTTTTATCACAGGACAAGAAATCAGCCCTCAAAAACTTAACCGGCAGAAAATATTTTTTTGAAAAAATCCCTAAGCCCCGGCCGGGGTCACAATTTCAGCAAAAATCTGACTTTTGGCAATTCACTCAAAAATGGTGCCAACCGGTTGTAAATGCTCACCTGAAAGCTTTGGCGATGGAAACAGAAGGATTTTTATCACAGGACAAGAAATCAGCCCTCAAAAACGTAACCGGCAGAAAATATTTTTTTGAAAAAATCCCTAAGCCCCGGCCGGGGTCACAATTTCAGCAAAAATCTGACTTTTGGCAATTCACTCAAAAATGGTGCCAGAAGCTTGCAAATGATCCCCTGAAAGTTTTGGCGATGGAAACAGAAGGCTTTTTATCACAGGACAAGAAATCAGCCCTCAAAAACTTAACCGCCAGAAAATCTTGTTTTGAAAAAATCCCTAAGCCCCGGGGTCAAAATTTCAGCAAAAATCTGACTTTTGGCAGTTCACTCAAAAATGTTTCCAAGAGTTTAAAAATGCTCCCCTGAAAGCTTTGGCGATGGAAACAGAAGGCTTTTTATCACAGGACAAGAAATCAGCCCTCAAAAACTTAACCGGCAGAAAATATTTTTTTGAAAAAATCCCTAAGCCCCGGCCGGGGTCACAATTTCAGCAAAAATCTGACTTTTGGCAATTCACTCAAAAATGGTGCCAACCGGTTGTAAATGCTCACCTGAAAGCTTTGGCGATGGAAACAGAAGGATTTTTATCACAGGACAAGAAATCAGCCCTCAAAAACTTAAACGGCAGAAAATATTTTTTTGAAAAAATCCCTAAGCCCCGGGGTCACAATTTCAGCAAAAATCTGACTTTTGGCAATTCACTGAAAAATGGTGCCAGAAGCTTGAAAATGATCCCCTGAAAGCTTTGGCGATGGAAACATAAGGCTTTTTATCACAGGACAAGAAATCAGCCCTCAAAAACTTAACCGGCGAAAAATATTTTTTTGAAAAAATCCCTAAGCCCCGGGGTCACAATTTCAGCAAAAATCTGACTTTTGGCAATTCACTCAAAAATGGTTCCAAGAGTTTAAAAATGCACCCCTGAAACGTTTGACACTTGAAACAGAAGGCTTTTTATCACAGGACAGGAAATCAGCCATCAAAAACTTAACAGACAGAAAATATTTTTTTGAAAAAATCCCTAAGCCCCGGGGTCACAATTTCAGCAAAAATCTGACTTTTGGCAATTCACTCAAAAATGGTGCCAGAAGCTTGCAAATGATACCCTGAAAGCTTTGGCGATGGAAACAGAAGGCTTTTTATCACAGGACAAGAAATCAGCCCTCAAAAACTTAACCGGCCGAAAATATTTTTTTGAAAAAATCCCTAAGCCCCGGGGTCACAATTTCAGCAAAAATCTGACTTTTGGCAATTCACTCAAAAATGGTGCCAGAAGCTTGCAAATGATCCCCGGAAAGCTTTGGCGACGGAAACAGAAGGCTTTTTATCACAGGACAAGAAATCAGCCCTCAAAAACTTAACCGGCAGAAAATATTTTTTTGAAAAAATCCCTAAGCCCCGGGGTCACAATTTCAGCAAAAATCTGACTTTTGGCAATTCACTCAAAAATGGTGCCAGAAGCTTGCAAATGATCCCCGGAAAGCTTTGGCGATGGAAACAGAAGGCTTTTTATCACAGGACAAGAAATCAGCCCTCAAAAACTTAACCGGCAGAAAATATTTTTTTGAAAAAATCCCTAAGCCCCGGGGTCACAATTTCAGCAAAAAATCTGACTTTTGGCAATTCACTCAAAAACGGTGCCAACCGGTTGTAAATGCTCACCTGAAAGCTTTGGCGATGGAAACAGAAGGCTTTTTATCACAGGACAAGAAATCAGCCCTCAAAAACTTAACCGGCGGAAAATATTTTTTTGAAAAAATCCCTAAGCCCCGGGGTCACAATTTCAGCAAAAATCTGACTTTTGGCAATTCACTCAAAAATGGTGCCAGAAGCTTGCAAATGATCCCCTGAAAGCTTTGGCGATGGAAACAGAAGGCTTTTTATCACAGGACAAGAAATCAGCCCTCAAAAACGTAACCGGCAGAAAATATTTTTTTGAAAAAATCCCTAAGCCCCGGGGTCACAATTTCAGCAATAATCTGACTTTTGGCAATTCACGCGAAAATGGTGCCAGAAGCTTGCAAATGATCCCCTGAAAGCTTTGGCGATGGAAACAGAAGGCTTTTTATCACAAGACGAGAAATCAGCCCTCAAAAACGTAACCGGCAGAAAATATTTTTTTGAAAAAATCCCTAAGGCCCGGGGTCACAATTTCAGCAAAAATCTGACTTTTGGCAGTTCACTCAAAAATGGTTCCAAGTGTTTAAAAAGGTTCCCCTGAAAGGTTTGGCACTCGAAACAGAAGGCTTTTTATCACAGGACAAGAAATCAGCCCTCAAAAACTTAACCGGCAGAAAATATTTTTTTGAAAAAATCCCTAAGCCCCGGCCGGGGTCACAATTTCAGCAAAAATCTGACTTTTGGCAATTCACTCAAAAATGGTAGCAGAAGCTTGCAAATGATCCCCTGAAAGCTTTGGCGATGGAAACAGAAGGCTTTTTATCACAGGACAAGAAATCAGCCCTCAAAAACGTAACCGGCAGAAAATATTTTTTTGAAAAAATCCCTAAGCCCCGGGGTCACAATTTCAGCAATAATCTGACTTTTGGCAGTTCACTCAAAAATGGTTCCAAGAGCTTAAAAAGGCTCCCCTGAAAGGTTTGGCACTCGAAACAGAAGGCTTTTTATCACAGGACAAGAAATCAGCCCTCAAAAACTTAACCGGCAGAAAATATTTTTTTGAAAAAATCCCTAAGCCCCGGCCGGGGTCACAATTTCAGCAAAAATCTGACTTTTGGCAATTTACTCAAAAATGGTGCCAGAAGCTTGAAAATGATCCCCTGAAAGCTTTGGCGATGGAAACAGAAGGCTTTTTATCACAGGACAAGAAATCAGCCCTTAAAAATCTTAACCGGCAGAAAATATTTTTTTGAAAAAATCCCTAAGCCCCGGGGTCACAATTTCAGCAAAAATCTGACTTTTGGCAGTTCACTCAAAAATGGTTCCAAGAGCTTAAAAAGGCTCCCCTGAAAGGTTTGGCACTCGAAACAGAAGGCTTTTTATCACAGGACAAGAAATCAGCCCTCAAAAACTTAAACGGCAGAAAATATTTTTTTGAAAAAATCCCTAAGCCCCGGGGTCACAATTTCAGCAAAAATCTGACTTTTGGCAATTCACTCAAAAATGGTGCCAGAAGCTTGCAAATGATCCCCTGAAAGCTTTGGCGATGGAAACAGAAGGCTTTTTATCACAGGACAAGAAATCAGCCCTCAAAAACGTAACCGGCAGAAAATATTTTTTTGAAAAAATCCCTAAGCCCCGGGGTCACAATTTCAGCAAAAATCTGACTTTTGGCAATTCACTCAAAAATGGTGCCAGAAGCTTGCAAATGATACCCTGAAAGCTTTGGCGATGGAAACAGAAGGCTTTTTATCACAGGACAAGAAATCAACCTTTAAAAATCTTAACCGGCAGAAAATATTTTTTTGAAAAAATCCCTAAGCCCCGGGGTCACAATTTCAGCAAAAATCTGACTTTTGGCAGTTCACTCAAAAATGGTTCCAAGTGTTTAAAAAGGTTCCCCTGAAAGGTTTGGCACTCGAAACAGAAGGCTTTTTATCACAGGACAAGAAATCAGCCCTCAAAAACTTAACCGGCAGAAAATATTTTTTTGAAAAAATCCCTAAGCCCCGGCCGGGGTCACAATTTCAGCAAAAATCTGACTTTTGGCAATTCACTCAAAAATGGTAGCAGAAGCTTGCAAATGATCCCCTGAAAGCTTTGGCGATGGAAACAGAAGGCTTTTTATCACAGGACAAGAAATCAGCCCTCAAAAACGTAACCGGCAGAAAATATTTTTTTGAAAAAATCCCTAAGCCCCGGGGTCACAATTTCAGCAAAAATCTGACTTTTGGCAATTCACTCAAAAATGGTTCCAAGAGTTTAAAAATGCACCCCTGAAACGTTTGGCACTTGAAACAGAAGGCTTTTTATCACAGGACAAGAAATCAGCCCTCAAAAACGTAACCGGCAGAAAATATTTTTTTGAAAAAATCCCTAAGCCCCGGGGTCACAATTTCAACAATAATCTGACTTTTGGCAATTCACGCAAAAATGGTGCCAGAAGCATGCAAATGATCCCCTGAAAGCTTTGGCGATGGAAACAGAAGGCTTTTTATCACAAGACAAGAAATCAGCCCTCAAAAACGTAACCGGCAGAAAATATTTTTTTGAAAAAATCCCTAAGCCCCGGGGTCACAATTTCAGCAAAAATCTGACTTTTGGCAATTCACTCAAAAATGGTGCCAGAAGCTTGCAAATGATCCCCTGAAAGCTTTGGCGATGGAAACAGAAGGCTTTTTATCACAGGACAAGAAATCAGCCCTTAAAAATCTTAACCGGCAGAAAATATTTTTTTGAAAAAATCCCTAAGCCCTGGGGTCACAATTTCAGCAAAAATCTGACTTTTGGCAGTTCACTCAAAAATGGTTCCAAGAGCTTAAAAAGGCTCCCCTGAAAGGTTTGGCACTCGAAACAGAAGGCTTTTTATCACAGGACAAGAAATCAGCCCTCAAAAACTTAACCGGCAGAAAATATTTTTTTGAAAAAATCCCTAAGCCCCGGGGTCACAATTTCAGCAAAAATCTGACTTTTGGCAGTTCACTCAAAAATTGTGCCGGAAGCTTGCAAATGATCCCCTGAAAGCTTTGGCGATGGAAACAGAAGGCTTTTTTTCACAGGACAAGAAATCTGCCCTCAAAAACTTAACCGGCAGAAAATCTTGTTTTGAAAAAATCCCTAAGCCCCGGGGTCACAATTTCAGCAAAAATCTGACTTTTGGCAGTTCACTCAAAAATATTTCCAAGAGTTTAAAAATGCTCCCCTGAAAGCTTTGGCGATGGAAACAGAAGGCTTTTTATCACAGGACAAGAAATCAGCCATCAAAAACTTAACAGGCAGAAAATATTTTTTTGAAAAAACCCCTAAGCCCCGGGGTCACAATTTCAGCAAAAATCTGACTTTTGGCAATTCACTCAAAAATGGTGCCAGAAGCTTGCAAATGATCCCCTGAAAGCTTTGGCGATAGAAACAGAAGGCTTTTTATCACAGGACAAGTAATCAGCCCTCAAAAACTTAAACGGCAGAAAATATTTTTTTGAAAAAATCCCTAAGCCCCGGGGTCACAATTTCAGCAAAAATCTGACTTTTGGCAATTCACTCAAAAATGGTGCCTGAAGCTTTCAAATGACCCCCTGAAAGCTTTGGCAATGGAAACAGAAGGCTTTTTATCACAGGACAAGAAATCAGTCCTCAAAAACTTAACCGGCAGAAAATATTTTTTTGAAAAAATCCCTAAGCCCCGGGGTCACAATTTCAGCAAAAATCTGACTTTTGGCAATTCACTGAAAAATGGTGCCAGAAGCTTGCAAATGATCCCCTGAAAGCTTTGGCGATGAAAACAGAAGGCTTTTTATCACAGGACAAGAAATCAGCCCTCAAAAACTTAACCGGCGGAAAATATTTTTTTGAAAAAATCCCTAAGCCCCGGGGTCACAATTTCAGCAAAAATCTGACTTTTGGCAATTCACTCAAAAATGGTGCCAGAAGCTTGCAAATGATCCCCTGAAAGCTTTGGCGATGGAAACAGAAGGCTTTTTATCACAGGACAAGAAATCAGCCCTCAAAAACTTAACCGGCGGAAAATATTTTTTTGAAAAAATCCCTAAGCCCCGGGGTCACAATTTCAGCAAAAATCTGACTTTTGGCAATTCACTGAAAAATGGTGCCAGAAGCTTGCAAATGATCCCCTGAAAGCTTTGGCGATGGAAACAGAAGGCTTTTTATCACAGGACAAGAAATCAGCCCTCAAAAACGTAACCGGCAGAAAATATTTTTTTGAAAAAATCCCTAAGCCCCGGGGTCACAATTTCAGCAAAAATCTGACTTTTGGCAATTCACTCAAAAATGGTGCCAGAAGCTTGCAAATGATACCCTGAAAGCTTTGGCGATGGAAACAGAAGGCTTTTTATCACAGGACAAGAAATCAGCCCTCAAAAACGTAACCGGCAGAAAATATTTTTTTGAAAAAATCCCTAAGCCCCGGGGTCACAATTTCAGCAAAAATCTGACTTTTGGCAATTCACTCAAAAATGGTGCCAGAAGCTTGCAAATGATCCCCTGAAAGCTTTGGCGATGGAAACAGAAGGCTTTTTATCACAGGACAAGAAATCAGCCCTCAAAAACGTAACCGGCAGAAAATATTTTTTTGAAAAAATCCCTAAGCCCCGGAGTCACAATTTCAGCAAAAAATCTGACTTTTGGCAATTCACTCAAAAATGGTGCCAACCGGTTGTAAATGCTCACCTGAAAGCTTTGGCGATGGAAACAGAAGGCTTTTTATCACAGGACAAGAAATCAGCCCTCAAAAACTTAACGGGCGGAAAATAATTTTTTGAAAAAATCCCTAAGCCCCGGGGTCACAATTTCAGCAAAAATCTGACTTTTGGCAGTTCACTCAAAAATGGTTCCAAGAGCTTAAAAAGGCTCCCCTGAAAGGTTTGGCACTCGAAACAGAAGGCTTTTTATCACAGGACAAGAAATCAGCCCTCAAAAACTTATCCGGCAGAAAATATTTTTTTGAAAAAATCCCTAAGGCCCGGGGTCACAATTTCAGCAAAAATCTGACTTTTGGCAATTCACTCAAAAATGGTGCCAGAAGCTTGCAAATGATCCCCTGAAAGGTTTGGCACTCGAAACAGAAGGCTTTTTATCACAGGACAAGAAATCAACCTTTAAAAATCTTAACCGGCAGAAAATATTTTTTTGAAAAAATCCCTAAGCCCCGGGGTCACAATTTCAGCAAAAATCTGACTTTTGGCAGTTCACTCAAAAATGGTTCCAAGAGTTTAAAAAGGTTCCCCTGAAAGGTTTGGCACTCGAAACAGAAGGCTTTTTATCACAGGACAAGAAATCAGCCCTCAAAAACTTAACCGGCAGAAAATATTTTTTTGAAAAAATCCCTAAGCCCCGGCCGGGGTCACAATTTCAGCAAAAATCTGACTTTTGGCAATTCACTCAAAAATGGTAGCAGAAGCTTGCAAATGATCCCCTGAAAGCTTTGGCGATGGAAACAGAAGGCTTTTTATCACAGGACAAGAAATCAGCCCTCAAAAACGTAACCGGCAGAAAATATTTTTTTTTAAAAAAAATCCCTAAGCCCCGGGGTCACAATTTCAGCAAAAATCTGACTTTTGGCAATTCACTCAAAAATGGTTCCAAGAGTTTAAAAATGCACCCCTGAAACGTTTGGCACTTGAAACAGAAGGCTTTTTATCACAGGACAAGAAATCAGCCCTCAAAAACGTAACCGGCAGAAAATATTTTTTTGAAAAAATCCCTAAGCCCCGGGGTCACAATTTCAGCAAAAATCTGACTTTTGGCAATTCACTCAAAAATGGTGCCAGAAGCTTGCAAATGATCCCCTGAAAGCTTTGGCGATGGAAACAGAAGGCTTTTTATCACAGGACAAGAAATCAGCCCTCAAAAACGTAACCGGCAGAAAATATTTTTTTGAAAAAATCCCTAAGCCCCGGGGTCACAATTTCAACAATAATCTGACTTTTGGCAATTCACGCAAAAATGGTGCCAGAAGCTTGCAAATGATCCCCTGAAAGCTTTGGCGATGGAAACAGAAGGCTTTTTATCACAAGACAAGAAATCAGCCCTCAAAAACGTAACCGGCAGAAAATATTTTTTTGAAAAAATCCCTAAGCCCCGGGGTCACAATTTCAGCAAAAATCTGACTTTTGGCAATTCACTCAAAAATGGTGCCAGAAGCTTGCAAATGATCCCCTGAAAGCTTTGGCGATGGAAACAGAAGGCTTTTTATTACAGGACAAGAAATCAGCCCTTAAAAATCTTAACCGGCAGAAAATATTTTTTTGAAAAAATCCCTAAGCCCCGGGGTCACAATTTCAGCAAAAATCTGACTTTTGGCAGTTCACTCAAAAATGGTTCCAAGAACTTAAAAAGGCTCCCCTGAAAGGTTTGGCACTCGAAACAGAAGGCTTTTTATCACAGGACAAGAAATCAGCCCTCAAAAACTTAACCGGCAGAAAATATTTTTTTGAAAAAATCCCTAAGCCCCGGGGTCACAATTTCAGCAAAAATCTGACTTTTGGCAGTTCACTCAAAAATGGTGCCGGAAGCTTGCAAATGATCCCCTGAAAGCTTTGGCGATGGAAACAGAAGGCTTTTTTTCACAGGACAAGAAATCAGCCCTCAAAAACTTAACCGGCAGAAAATCTTGTTTTGAAAAAATCCCTAAGCCCCGGGGTCACAATTTCAGCAAAAATCTGACTTTTGGCAGTTCACTCAAAAATGTTTCCAAGAGTTTAAAAATGCTCCCCTGAAAGCTTTGGCGATGGAAACAGAAGGCTTTTTATCACAGGACAAGAAATCAGACCTCAAAAACTTAACAGGCAGAAAATATTTTTTTGAAAAAACCCCTAAGCCCCGGGGTCACAATTTCAGCAAAAATCTGACTTTTGGCAATTCACTCAAAAATGGTGCCAGAAGCTTGCAAATGATCCCCTGAAAGCTTTGGCGATAGAAACAGAAGGCTTTTTATCACAGGACAAGAAATCAGCCCTCAAAAACTTAACCGGCAGAAAATATTTTTTTGAAAAAATCCCTAAGCCCCGGCCGGGGTCACAATTTCAGCAAAAATCTGACTTTTGGCAATTCACTCAAAAATGGTGCCAACCGGTTGTAAATGCTCACCTGAAAGCTTTGGCGATGGAAACAGAAGGATTTTTATCACAGGACAAGAAATCAGCCCTCAAAAACTTAAACGGCAGAAAATATTTTTTTGAAAAAATCCCTAAGCCCCGGGGTCACAATTTCAGCAAAAATCTGACTTTTGGCAATTCACTCAAAAATGGTGCCAGAAGCTTGCAAATGATCCCCTGAAAGCTTTGGCGATGGAAACAGAAGGCTTTTTATCACAGGACAAGAAATCAGCCCTCAAAAACTTAACCGGCGGAAAATATTTTTTTGAAAAAATCCCTAAGCCCCGGGGTCACAATTTCAGCAAAAATCTGACTTTTGGCAATTCACTCAAAAATGGTGCCAGAAGCTTGCAAATGATCCCCTGAAAGCTTTGGCGATGGAAACAGAAGGCTTTTTATCACAGGACAAGAAATCAGCCCTCAAAAACGTAACCGGCAGAAAATATTTTTTTGAAAAAATCCCTAAGCCCCGGGGTCACAATTTCAGCAAAAATCTGACTTTTGGCAATTCACTCAAAAATGGTGCCAGAAGCTTGCAAATGATCCCCTGAAAGCTTTGGCGATGGAAACAGAAGGCTTTTTATCACAGGACAAGAAATCAGCCCTCAAAAACGTAACCGGCAGAAAATATTTTTTTGAAAAAATCCCTAAGCCCCGGGGTCACAATTTCAGCAAAAATCTGACTTTTGGCAATTCACTCAAAAATGGTGCCAGAAGCTTGCAAATGATCCCCTGAAAGCTTTGGCGATGGAAACAGAAGGCTTTTTATCACAGGACAAGAAATCAGCCCTCAAAAACGTAACCGGCAGAAAATATTTTTTTGAAAAAATCCCTAAGCCCCGGGGTCACAATTTCAGCAAAAATCTGACTTTTGGCAATTCACTCAAAAATGGTGCCAGAAGCTTGCAAATGATCCCCTGAAAGCTTTGGCGATGGAAACAGAAGGCTTTTTATCACAGGACAAGAAATCAACCTTTAAAAATCTTAACCGGCAGAAAATATTTTTTTGAAAAAATCCCTAAGCCCCGGGGTCACAATTTCAGCAAAAATCTGACTTTTGGCAGTTCACTCAAAAATGGTTCCAAGAGCTTAAAAAGGCTCCCCTGAAAGGTTTGGCACTCGAAACAGAAGGCTTTTTATCACAGGACAAGAAATCAGCCCTCAAAAACTTAACCGGCAGAAAATATTTTTTTGAAAAAATCCCTAAGCCCCGGGGTCACAATTTCAGCAAAAATCTGACTTTTGGCAGTTCACTCAAAAATGGTGCCGGAAGCTTGCAAATGATCCCCTGAAAGCTTTGGCGATGGAAACAGAAGGCTTTTTTTCACAGGACAAGAAATCAGCCCTCAAAAACTTAACCGGCAGAAAATCTTGTTTTGAAAAAATCCCTAAGCCCCGGGGTCACAATTTCAGCAAAAATCTGACTTTTGGCAGTTCACTCAAAAATGTTTCCAAGAGTTTAAAAATGCTCCCCTGAAAGCTTTGGCGATGGAAACAGAAGGCTTTTTATCACAGGACAAGAAATCAGACCTCAAAAACTTAACAGGCAGAAAATATTTTTTTGAAAAAACCCCTAAGCCCCGGGGTCACAATTTCAGCAAAAATCTGACTTTTGGCAATTCACTCAAAAATGGTGCCAGAAGCTTGCAAATGATCCCCTGAAAGCTTTGGCGATAGAAACAGAAGGCTTTTTATCACAGGACAAGAAATCAGCCCTCAAAAACTTAACCGGCAGAAAATATTTTTTTGAAAAAATCCCTAAGCCCCGGCCGGGGTCACAATTTCAGCAAAAATCTGACTTTTGGCAATTCACTCAAAAATGGTGCCAACCGGTTGTAAATGCTCACCTGAAAGCTTTGGCGATGGAAACAGAAGGATTTTTATCACAGGACAAGAAATCAGCCCTCAAAAACTTAAACGGCAGAAAATATTTTTTTGAAAAAATCCCTAAGCCCCGGGGTCACAATTTCAGCAAAAATCTGACTTTTGGCAATTCACTCAAAAATGGTGCCAGAAGCTTGCAAATGATCCCCGGAAAGCTTTGGCGATGGAAACAGAAGGCTTTTTATCACAGGACAAGAAATCAGCCCTCAAAAACTTAACCGGCAGAAAATATTTTTTTGAAAAAATCCCTAAGCCCCCGGGTCACAATTTCAGCAAAAATCTGACTTTTGGCAATTCACTCAAAAATGGTTCCAAGAGTTTAAAAATGCACCCCTGAAACGTTTGGCACTTGAAACAGAAGGCTTTTTATCACAGGACAAGAAATCAGCCCTCAAAAACGTAACCGGCAGAAAATATTTTTTTGAAAAAATCCCTAAGCCCCGGGGTCACAATTTCAGCAAAAATCTGACTTTTGGCAATTCACTCAAAAATGGTGCCAGAAGCTTGCAAATGATACCCTGAAAGCTTTGGCGATGGAAACAGAAGGCTTTTTATCACAGGACAAGAAATCAGCCCTCAAAAACTTAACCGGCAGAAAATATTTTTTTGAAAAAATCCCTAAGCCCCGGGGTCACAATTTCAGCAAAAATCTGACTTTTGGCAATTCACTCAAAAATGGTGCCAGAAGCTTGCAAATGATCCCCGGAAAGCTTTGGCGATGGAAACAGAAGGCTTTTTATCACAGGACAAGAAATCAGCCCTCAAAAACTTAACCGGCAGAAAATATTTTTTTGAAAAAATCCCTAAGCCCCGGGGTCACAATTTCAGCAAAAAATCTGACTTTTGGCAATTCACTCAAAAATGGTGCCAACCGGTTGTAAATGCTCACCTGAAAGCTTTGGCGATGGAAACAGAAGGCTTTTTATCACAGGACAAGAAATCAGCCCTCAAAAACTTAACCGGCGGAAAATATTTTTTTGAAAAAATGCCTAAGCCCCGGGGTCACAATTTCAGCAAAAATCTGACTTTTGGCAGTTCACTCAAAAATGGTTCCAAGAGCTTAAAAAGGCTCCCCTGAAAGGTTTGGCACTCGAAACAGAAGGCTTTTTATCACAGGACAAGAAATCAGCCCTCAAAAACTTAACCGGCAGAAAATATTTTTTTGAAAAAATCCCTAAGCCCCGGGGTCACAATTTCAGCAAAAATCTGACTTTTGGCAATTCACTCAAAAATGGTGCCAGAAGCTTGCAAATGATCCCCTGAAAGCTTTGGCGATGGAAACAGAAGGCTTTTTATCACAGGACAAGAAATCAGCCCTTAAAAATCTTAACCGGCAGAAAATATTTTTTTGAAAAAATCCCTAAGCCCCGGGGTCACAATTTCAGCAAAAATCTGACTTTTGGCAGTTCACTCAAAAATGGTTCCAAGAGCTTAAAAAGGCTCCCCTGAAAGGTTTGGCACTCGAAACAGAAGGCTTTTTATCACAGGACAAGAAATCAGCCCTCAAAAACTTAACCGGCAGAAAATATTTTTTTGAAAAAATCCCTAAGCCCCGGGGTCACAATTTCAGCAAAAATCTGACTTTTGGCAATTCACTCAAAAATGGTGCCAGAAGCTTGCAAATGATCCCCTGAAAGCTTTGGCGATGGAAACAGAAGGCTTTTTATCACAGGACAAGAAATCAGCCCTTAAAAATCTTAACCGGCAGAAAATATTTTTTTGAAAAAATCCCTAAGCCCCGGGGTCACAATTTCAGCAAAAATCTGACTTTTGGCAGTTCACTCAAAAATGGTTCCAAGAGCTTAAAAAGGCTCCCCTGAAAGGTTTGGCACTCGAAACAGAAGGCTTTTTATCACAGGACAAGAAATCAGCCCTCAAAAACTTAACCGGCAGAAAATATTTTTTTGAAAAAATCCCTAAGCCCCGGGGTCACAATTTCAGCAAAAATCTGACTTTTGGCAGTTCACTCAAAAATGGTGCCGGAAGCTTGCAAATGATCCCCTGAAAGCTTTGGCGATGGAAACAGAAGGCTTTTTTTCACAGGACAAGAAATCAGCCCTCAAAAACTTAACCGGCAGAAAATCTTGTTTTGAAAAAATCCCTAAGCCCCGGGGTCACAATTTCAGCAAAAATCTGACTTTTGGCAGTTCACTCAAAAATGTTTCCAAGAGTTTAAAAATGCTCCCCTGAAAGCTTTGGCGATGGAAACAGAAGGCTTTTTATCACAGGACAAGAAATCAGACCTCAAAAACTTAACAGGCAGAAAATATTTTTTTGAAAAAACCCCTAAGCCCCGGGGTCACAATTTCAGCAAAAATCTGACTTTTGGCAATTCACTCAAAAATGGTGCCAGAAGCTTGCAAATGATCCCCTGAAAGCTTTGGCGATAGAAACAGAAGGCTTTTTATCACAGGACAAGAAATCAGCCCTCAAAAACTTAACCGGCAGAAAATATTTTTTTGAAAAAATCCCTAAGCCCCGGCCGGGGTCACAATTTCAGCAAAAATCTGACTTTTGGCAATTCACTCAAAAATGGTGCCAACCGGTTGTAAATGCTCACCTGAAAGCTTTGGCGATGGAAACAGAAGGATTTTTATCACAGGACAAGAAATCAGCCCTCAAAAACTTAACCGGCAGAAAATATTTTTTTGAAAAAATCCCTAAGCCCCGGGGTCACAATTTCAGCAAAAATCTGACTTTTGGCAGTTCACTCAAAAATGGTGCCGGAAGCTTGCAAATGATCCCCTGAAAGCTTTGGCGATGGAAACAGAAGGCTTTTTTTCACAGGACAAGAAATCAGCCCTCAAAAACTTAACCGGCAGAAAATCTTGTTTTGAAAAAATCCCTAAGCCCCGGGGTCACAATTTCAGCAAAAATCTGACTTTTGGCAGTTCACTCAAAAATGTTTCCAAGAGTTTAAAAATGCTCCCCTGAAAGCTTTGGCGATGGAAACAGAAGGCTTTTTATCACAGGACAAGAAATCAGACCTCAAAAACTTAACAGGCAGAAAATATTTTTTTGAAAAAACCCCTAAGCCCCGGGGTCACAATTTCAGCAAAAATCTGACTTTTGGCAATTCACTCAAAAATGGTGCCAGAAGCTTGCAAATGATCCCCTGAAAGCTTTGGCGATAGAAACAGAAGGCTTTTTATCACAGGACAAGAAATCAGCCCTCAAAAACTTAACCGGCAGAAAATATTTTTTTGAAAAAATCCCTAAGCCCCGGCCGGGGTCACAATTTCAGCAAAAATCTGACTTTTGGCAATTCACTCAAAAATGGTGCCAACCGGTTGTAAATGCTCACCTGAAAGCTTTGGCGATGGAAACAGAAGGATTTTTATCACAGGACAAGAAATCAGCCCTCAAAAACTTAAACGGCAGAAAATATTTTTTTGAAAAAATCCCTAAGCCCCGGGGTCACAATTTCAGCAAAAATCTGACTTTTGGCAATTCACTCAAAAATGGTGCCAGAAGCTTGCAAATGATCCCCTGAAAGCTTTGGCGATGGAAACAGAAGGCTTTTTATCACAGGACAAGAAATCAGCCCTCAAAAACTTAACCGGCGGAAAATATTTTTTTGAAAAAATCCCTAAGCCCCGGGGTCACAATTTCAGCAAAAATCTGACTTTTGGCAATTCACTCAAAAATGGTGCCAGAAGCTTGCAAATGATCCCCTGAAAGCTTTGGCGATGGAAACAGAAGGCTTTTTATCACAGGACAAGAAATCAGCCCTCAAAAACGTAACCGGCAGAAAATATTTTTTTGAAAAAATCCCTAAGCCCCGGGGTCACAATTTCAGCAAAAATCTGACTTTTGGCAATTCACTCAAAAATGGTGCCAGAAGCTTGCAAATGATCCCCTGAAAGCTTTGGCGATGGAAACAGAAGGCTTTTTATCACAGGACAAGAAATCAACCTTTAAAAATCTTAACCGGCAGAAAATATTTTTTTGAAAAAATCCCTAAGCCCCGGGGTCACAATTTCAGCAAAAATCTGACTTTTGGCAGTTCACTCAAAAATGGTTCCAAGAGCTTAAAAAGGCTCCCCTGAAACGTTTGGCACTTGAAACAGAAGGCTTTTTATCACAGGACAAGAAATCAGCCCTCAAAAACGTAACCGGCAGAAAATATTTTTTTGAAAAAATCCCTAAGCCCCGGGGTCACAATTTCAGCAAAAATCTGACTTTTGGCAATTCACTCAAAAATGGTGCCAGAAGCTTGCAAATGATCCCCTGAAAGCTTTGGCGATGGAAACAGAAGGCTTTTTATCACAGGACAAGAAATCAGCCCTCAAAAACGTAACCGGCAGAAAATATTTTTTTGAAAAAATCCCTAAGCCCCGGGGTCACAATTTCAGCAAAAATCTGACTTTTGGCAATTCACTCAAAAATGGTGCCAGAAGCTTGCAAATGATCCCCTGAAAGCTTTGGCGATGGAAACAGAAGGCTTTTTATCACAGGACAAGAAATCAACCTTTAAAAATCTTAACCGGCAGAAAATATTTTTTTGAAAAAATCCCTAAGCCCCGGGGTCACAATTTCAGCAAAAATCTGACTTTTGGCAGTTCACTCAAAAATGGTTCCAAGAGCTTAAAAAGGCTCCCCTGAAAGGTTTGGCACTCGAAACAGAAGGCTTTTTATCACAGGACAAGAAATCAGCCCTCAAAAACTTAACCGGCAGAAAATATTTTTTTGAAAAAATCCCTAAGCCCCGGGGTCACAATTTCAGCAAAAATCTGACTTTTGGCAGTTCACTCAAAAATGGTGCCGGAAGCTTGCAAATGATCCCCTGAAAGCTTTGGCGATGGAAACAGAAGGCTTTTTTTCACAGGACAAGAAATCAGCCCTCAAAAACTTAACCGGCAGAAAATCTTGTTTTGAAAAAATCCCTAAGCCCCGGGGTCACAATTTCAGCAAAAATCTGACTTTTGGCAGTTCACTCAAAAATGTTTCCAAGAGTTTAAAAATGCTCCCCTGAAAGCTTTGGCGATGGAAACAGAAGGCTTTTTATCACAGGACAAGAAATCAGACCTCAAAAACTTAACAGGCAGAAAATATTTTTTTGAAAAAACCCCTAAGCCCCGGGGTCACAATTTCAGCAAAAATCTGACTTTTGGCAATTCACTCAAAAATGGTGCCAGAAGCTTGCAAATGATCCCCTGAAAGCTTTGGCGATAGAAACAGAAGGCTTTTTATCACAGGACAAGAAATCAGCCCTCAAAAACTTAACCGGCAGAAAATATTTTTTTGAAAAAATCCCTAAGCCCCGGCCGGGGTCACAATTTCAGCAAAAATCTGACTTTTGGCAATTCACTCAAAAATGGTGCCAACCGGTTGTAAATGCTCACCTGAAAGCTTTGGCGATGGAAACAGAAGGATTTTTATCACAGGACAAGAAATCAGCCCTCAAAAACTTAAACGGCAGAAAATATTTTTTTGAAAAAATCCCTAAGCCCCGGGGTCACAATTTCAGCAAAAATCTGACTTTTGGCAATTCACTCAAAAATGGTGCCAGAAGCTTGCAAATGATCCCCTGAAAGCTTTGGCGATGGAAACAGAAGGCTTTTTATCACAGGACAAGAAATCAGCCCTCAAAAACTTAACCGGCGGAAAATATTTTTTTGAAAAAATCCCTAAGCCCCGGGGTCACAATTTCAGCAAAAATCTGACTTTTGGCAATTCACTCAAAAATGGTGCCAGAAGCTTGCAAATGATCCCCTGAAAGCTTTGGCGATGGAAACAGAAGGCTTTTTATCACAGGACAAGAAATCAGCCCTCAAAAACGTAACCGGCAGAAAATATTTTTTTGAAAAAATCCCTAAGCCCCCGGGTCACAATTTCAGCAAAAATCTGACTTTTGGCAATTCACTCAAAAATGGTTCCAAGAGTTTAAAAATGCACCCCTGAAACGTTTGGCACTTGAAACAGAAGGCTTTTTATCACAGGACAAGAAATCAGCCCTCAAAAACGTAACCGGCAGAAAATATTTTTTTGAAAAAATCCCTAAGCCCCGGGGTCACAATTTCAGCAAAAATCTGACTTTTGGCAATTCACTCAAAAATGGTGCCAGAAGCTTGCAAATGATACCCTGAAAGCTTTGGCGATGGAAACAGAAGGCTTTTTATCACAGGACAAGAAATCAGCCCTCAAAAACTTAACCGGCAGAAAATATTTTTTTGAAAAAATCCCTAAGCCCCGGGGTCACAATTTCAGCAAAAATCTGACTTTTGGCAATTCACTCAAAAATGGTGCCAGAAGCTTGCAAATGATCCCCGGAAAGCTTTGGCGATGGAAACAGAAGGCTTTTTATCACAGGACAAGAAATCAGCCCTCAAAAACTTAACCGGCAGAAAATATTTTTTTGAAAAAATCCCTAAGCCCCGGGGTCACAATTTCAGCAAAAAATCTGACTTTTGGCAATTCACTCAAAAATGGTGCCAACCGGTTGTAAATGCTCACCTGAAAGCTTTGGCGATGGAAACAGAAGGCTTTTTATCACAGGACAAGAAATCAGCCCTCAAAAACTTAACCGGCGGAAAATATTTTTTTGAAAAAATGCCTAAGCCCCGGGGTCACAATTTCAGCAAAAATCTGACTTTTGGCAGTTCACTCAAAAATGGTTCCAAGAGCTTAAAAAGGCTCCCCTGAAAGGTTTGGCACTCGAAACAGAAGGCTTTTTATCACAGGACAAGAAATCAGCCCTCAAAAACTTAAACGGCAGAAAATATTTTTTTGAAAAAATCCCTAAGCCCCGGGGTCACAATTTCAGCAAAAATCTGACTTTTGGCAATTCACTGAAAAATGGTGCCAGAAGCTTGCAAATGATCCCCTGAAAGCTTTGGCGATGGAAACAGAAGGCTTTTTATCACAGGACAAGAAATCAGCCCTTAAAAATCTTAACCGGCAGAAAATATTTTTTTGAAAAAATCCCTAAGCCCCGGGGTCACAATTTCAGCAAAAATCTGACTTTTGGCAATTCACTCAAAAATGGTGCCAGAAGCTTGCAAATGATCCCCTGAAAGCTTTGGCGATGGAAACAGAAGGCTTTTTATCACAGGACAAGAAATCAGACCTCAAAAACTTAACAGGCAGAAAATATTTTTTTGAAAAAACCCCTAAGCCCCGGGGTCACAATTTCAGCAAAAATCTGACTTTTGGCAATTCACTCAAAAATGGTGCCAGAAGCTTGCAAATGATCCCCTGAAAGCTTTGGCGATAGAAACAGAAGGCTTTTTATCACAGGACAAGAAATCAGCCCTCAAAAACTTAACCGGCAGAAAATATTTTTTTGAAAAAATCCCTAAGCCCCGGCCGGGGTCACAATTTCAGCAAAAATCTGACTTTTGGCAATTCACTCAAAAATGGTTCCAAGAGTTTAAAAATGCACCCCTGAAACGTTTGGCACTTGAAACAGAAGGCTTTTTATCACAGGACAAGAAATCAGCCCTCAAAAACTTAAACGGCAGAAAATATTTTTTTGAAAAAATCCCTAAGCCCCGGGGTCACAATTTCAGCAAAAATCTGACTTTTGGCAATTCACTCAAAAATGGTGCCAGAAGCTTTCAAATGACCCCCTGAAAGCTTTGGCAATGGAAACAGAAGGCTTTTTATCACAGGACAAGAAATCAGCCCTCAAAAACTTAACCGGCGGAAAATATTTTTTTGAAAAAATCCCTAAGCCCCGGGGTCACAATTTCAGCAAAAATCTGACTTTTGGCAATTCACTCAAAAATGGTGCCAGAAGCTTGCAAATGATCCCCTGAAAGCTTTGGCGATGGAAACAGAAGGCTTTTTATCACAGGACAAGAAATCAGCCCTCAAAAACGTAACCGGCAGAAAATATTTTTTTGAAAAAATCCCTAAGCCCCGCGGTCACAATTTCAGCAAAAATCTGACTTTTGGCAATTCACTCAAAAATGGTTCCAAGAGTTTAAAAATGCACCCCTGAAACGTTTGGCACTTGAAACAGAAGGCTTTTTATCACAGGACAAGAAATCAGCCCTCAAAAACGTAACCGGGAGAAAATATTTTTTTGAAAAAATCCCTAAGCCCCGGGGTCACAATTTCAGCAAAAATATGACTTTTGGCAATTCACTCAAAAATGGTGCCAGAAGCTTGCAAATGATCCCCTGAAAGCTTTGGCGATGGAAACAGAAGGCTTTTTATCACAGGACAAGAAATCAGCCCTCAAAAACGTAACCGGCAGAAAATATTTTTTTGAAAAAATCCCTAAGCCCCGGGGTCACAATTTCAGCAAAAATCTGACTTTTGGCAATTCACTCAAAAATGGTTCCAAGAGTTTAAAAATGCACCCCTGAAACGTTTGGCACTTGAAACAGAAGGCTTTTTATCACAGGACAAGAAATCAGCCCTCAAAAACTTAACCGGCGGAAAATATTTTTTTGAAAAAATCCCTAAGCCCCGGGGTCACAATTTCAGCAAAAATCTGACTTTTGGCAATTCACTCAAAAATGGTTCCAAGAGTTTAAAAATGCACCCCTGAAACGTTTGGCACTTGAAACAGAAGGCTTTTTATCACAGGACAAGAAATCAGCCCTCAAAAACGTAACCGGCAGAAAATATTTTTTTGAAAAAATCCCTAAGCCCCGGGGTCACAATTTCAGCAAAAATCTGACTTTTGGCAATTCACTCAAAAATGGTGCCAGAAGCTTGCAAATGATACCCTGAAAGCTTTGGCGATGGAAACAGAAGGCTTTTTATCACAGGACAAGAAATCAGCCCTCAAAAACTTAACCGGCAGAAAATATTTTTTTGAAAAAATCCCTAAGCCCCGGGGTCACAATTTCAGCAAAAATCTGACTTTTGGCAATTCACTCAAAAATGGTGCCAGAAGCTTGCAAATGATCCCCGGAAAGCTTTGGCGATGGAAACAGAAGGCTTTTTATCACAGGACAAGAAATCAGCCCTCAAAAACTTAACCGGCAGAAAATATTTTTTTGAAAAAATCCCTAAGCCCCGGGGTCACAATTTCAGCAAAAATCTGACTTTTGGCAGTTCACTCAAAAATGTTTCCAAGAGTTTAAAAATGCTCCCCTGAAAGCTTTGGCGATGGAAACAGAAGGCTTTTTATCACAGGACAAGAAATCAGACCTCAAAAACTTAACAGGCAGAAAATATTTTTTTGAAAAAACCCCTAAGCCCCGGGGTCACAATTTCAGCAAAAATCTGACTTTTGCCAATTCACTCAAAAATGGTGCCAGAAGCTTGCAAATGATCCCCTGAAAGCTTTGGCGATAGAAACAGAAGGCTTTTTATCACAGGACAAGAAATCAGCCCTCAAAAACTTAACCGGCAGAAAATATTTTTTTGAAAAAATCCCTAAGCCCCGGCCGGGGTCACAATTTCAGCAAAAATCTGACTTTTGGCAATTCACTCAAAAATGGTGCCAACCGGTTGTAAATGCTCACCTGAAAGCTTTGGCGATGGAAACAGAAGGATTTTTATCACAGGACAAGAAATCAGCCCTCAAAAACTTAAACGGCAGAAAATATTTTTTTGAAAAAATCCCTAAGCCCCGGGGTCACAATTTCAGCAAAAATCTGACTTTTGGCAATTCACTCAAAAATGGTGCCAGAAGCTTTCAAATGACCCCCTGAAAGCTTTGGCAATGGAAACAGAAGGCTTTTTATCACAGGACAAGAAATCAGTCCTCAAAAACTTAACCGGCAGAAAATATTTTTTTGAAAAAATCCCTAAGCCCCGGGGTCACAATTTCAGCAAAAATCTGACTTTTGGCAATTCACTGAAAAATGGTGCCAGAAGCTTGCAAATGATCCCCTGAAAGCTTTGGCGATGGAAACAGAAGGCTTTTTATCACAGGACAAGAAATCAGCCCTCAAAAACTTAACCGGCGGAAAATATTTTTTTGAAAAAATCCCTAAGCCCCGGGGTCACAATTTCAGCAAAAATCTGACTTTTGGCAATTCACTCAAAAATGGTGCCAGAAGCTTGCAAATGATCCCCTGAAAGCTTTGGCGATGGAAACAGAAGGCTTTTTATCACAGGACAAGAAATCAGCCCTCAAAAACGTAACCGGCAGAAAATATTTTTTTGAAAAAATCCCTAAGCCCCGGGGTCACAATTTCAGCAAAAATCTGACTTTTGGCAATTCACTCAAAAATGGTTCCAAGAGTTTAAAAATGCACCCCTGAAACGTTTGGCACTTGAAACAGAAGGCTTTTTATCACAGGACAAGAAATCAGCCCTCAAAAACGTAACCGGCAGAAAATATTTTTTTGAAAAAATCCCTAAGCCCCGGGGTCACAATTTCAGCAAAAATCTGACTTTTGGCAATTCACTCAAAAATGGTGCCAGAAGCTTGCAAATGATACCCTGAAAGCTTTGGCGATGGAAACAGAAGGCTTTTTATCACAGGACAAGAAATCAGCCCTCAAAAACTTAACCGGCAGAAAATATTTTTTTGAAAAAATCCCTAAGCCCCGGGGTCACAATTTCAGCAAAAATCTGACTTTTGGCAATTCACTCAAAAATGGTGCCAGAAGCTTGCAAATGATCCCCGGAAAGCTTTGGCGATGGAAACAGAAGGCTTTTTATCACAGGACAAGAAATCAGCCCTCAAAAACTTAACCGGCAGAAAATATTTTTTTGAAAAAATCCCTAAGCCCCGGGGTCACAATTTCAGCAAAAAATCTGACTTTTGGCAATTCACTCAAAAATGGTGCCAACCGGTTGTAAATGCTCACCTGAAAGCTTTGGCGATGGAAACAGAAGGCTTTTTATCACAGGACAAGAAATCAGCCCTCAAAAACTTAACCGGCAGAAAATATTTTTTTGAAAAAATCCCTAAGGCCCGGGGTCACAATTTCAGCAAAAATCTGACTTTTGGCAATTCACTCAAAAATGGTGCCAGAAGCTTGCAAATGATCCCCTGAAAGGTTTGGCACTCGAAACAGAAGGCTTTTTATCACAGGACAAGAAATCAGCCCTCAAAAACTTAACCGGCAGAAAATATTTTTTTGAAAAAATCCCTAAGCCCCGGGGTCACAATTTCAGCAAAAAATCTGACTTTGGGCAATTCACTCAAAAATGGTGCCAACCGGTTGTAAATGCACACCTGAAAGCTTTGGCGATGGAAACAGAAGGCTTTTTATCACAGGACAAGAAATCAGCCCTCAAAAACTTAACCGGCGGAAAATATTTTTTTGAAAAAATCCCTAAGCCCCAGCCGGGGTCACAATTTCAGCAAAAATCTGACTTTTGGCAATTCACTCAAAAATGGTGCCAGAAGCTTGCAAATGATCCCCTGAAAGCTTTGGCGATGGAAACAGAAGGCTTTTTATAACAGGACAAGAAATCAGCCCTCAAAAACGTAACCGGCAGAAAATATTTTTTTGAAAAAATCCCTAAGCCCCGGGGTCACAATTTCAGCAAAAATCTGACTTTTCGCAATTCACTCAAAAATGGTGCCAGAAGCTTGCAAATGACCCCCTGAAAGCTTTGGCGATGGAAACAGAAGGCTTTTTATCACAGGACAAGAAATCAGCCCTCAAAAACTTAACCGGCAGAAAATATTTTTTTGAAAAAATCCCTAAGCCCCGGGGTCACAATTTCAGCAAAAATCTGACTTTTGGCAATTCACTCAAAAATGGTGCCAGAAGCATGCAAATGATCCCCTGAAAGCTTTGGCGATGGAAACAGAAGGCTTTTTATCACAGGACAAGAAATCAGCCCTCAAAAACTTAACCGGCGGAAAATATTTTTTTGAAAAAATCCCTAAGCCCCGGGGTCACAATTTCAGCAAAAATCTGACTTTTGGCAATTCACTCAAAAATGGTGCCAGAAGCTTGCAAATGATCCCCTGAAAGCTTTGGTGATGGAAACAGAAGGCTTTTTATCACAGGACAAGAAATCAGCCCTCAAAAACTTAACCGGCAGAAAATATTTTTTTGAAAAACCCGGGGTCACAATTTCAGCAAAAATCTGACTTTTGGCAATTCACTCAAAAATGGTGCCAGAAGCTTTCAAATGACCCCCTGAAAGCTTTGGCAATGGAAACAGAAGGCTTTTTATCACAGGACAAGAAATCAGTCCTCAAAAACTTAACCGGCAGAAAATATTTTTTTGAAAAAATCCCTAAGCCCCGGGGTCACAATTTCAGCAAAAATCTGACTTTTGGCAGTTCACTCAAAAATGGTTCCAAGAGCTTAAAAAGGCTCCCCTGAAAGGTTTGGCACTCGAAACAGAAGGCTTTTTATCACAGGACAAGAAATCAGTCCTCAAAAACTTAACCGGCAGAAAATATTTTTTTGAAAAAATCCCTAAGCCCCGGGGTCACAATTTCAGCAAAAAATCTGACTTTTGGCAATTCACTCAAAAATGGTGCCAACCGGTTGTAAATGCACACCTGAAAGCTTTGGCGATGGAAACAGAAGGCTTTTTATCACAGGACAAGAAATCAGCCCTCAAAAACTTAACCGGCGGAAAATATTTTTTTGAAAAAATCCCTAAGCCCCAGCCGGGGTCACAATTTCAGCAAAAATCTGACTTTTGGCAATTCACTCAAAAATGGTGCCAGAAGCTTGCAAATGATCCCCTGAAAGCTTTGGCGATGGAAACAGAAGGCTTTTTATAACAGGACAAGAAATCAGCCCTCAAAAACGTAACCGGCAGAAAATATTTTTTTGAAAAAATCCCTAAGCCCCGGGGTCACAATTTCAGCAAAAATCTGACTTTTCGCAATTCACTCAAAAATGGTGCCAGAAGCTTGCAAATGACCCCCTGAAAGCTTTGGCGATGGAAACAGAAGGCTTTTTATCACAGGACAAGAAATCAGCCCTCAAAAACTTAACCGGCAGAAAATATTTTTTTGAAAAAATCCCTAAGCCCCGGGGTCACAATTTCAGCAAAAATCTGACTTTTGGCAATTCACTCAAAAATGGTGCCAGAAGCATGCAAATGATCCCCTGAAAGCTTTGGCGATGGAAACAGAAGGCTTTTTATCACAGGACAAGAAATCAGCCCTCAAAAACTTAACCGGCGGAAAATATTTTTTTGAAAAAATCCCTAAGCCCCGGGGTCACAATTTCAGCAAAAATCTGACTTTTGGCAATTCACTCAAAAATGGTGCCAGAAGCTTGCAAATGATCCCCTGAAAGCTTTGGTGATGGAAACAGAAGGCTTTTTATCACAGGACAAGAAATCAGCCCTCAAAAACTTAACCGGCAGAAAATATTTTTTTGAAAAACCCGGGGTCACAATTTCAGCAAAAATCTGACTTTTGGCAATTCACTCAAAAATGGTGCCAGAAGCTTTCAAATGACCCCCTGAAAGCTTTGGCAATGGAAACAGAAGGCTTTTTATCACAGGACAAGAAATCAGTCCTCAAAAACTTAACCGGCAGAAAATATTTTTTTGAAAAAATCCCTAAGCCCCGGGGTCACAATTTCAGCAAAAATCTGACTTTTGGCAGTTCACTCAAAAATGGTTCCAAGAGCTTAAAAAGGCTCCCCTGAAAGGTTTGGCACTCGAAACAGAAGGCTTTTTATCACAGGACAAGAAATCAGCCCTCAAAAACTTAACCGGCAGAAATTTTTTTTTTGAAAAAATCCCTAAGCCCCGGGGTCACAATTTCAGCAAAAATCTGACTTTTGGCAGTTCACTCAAAAATGGTGCTAGAAGCTTGCAAATGATCCCCTGAAAGCTTTGGCGATGGAAACAGAAGGCTTTTTATCACAGGACAAGAAATCAGCCCTCAAAAACTTAACCGGCGGAAAATATTTTTTTGAAAAAATCCCTAAGCCCCGGGGTCACAATTTCAGCAAAAATCTGACTTTTGGCAATTCACTCAAAAATGGTGCCAGAAGCTTGCAAATGATCCCCTGAAAGCTTTGGCGATGGAAACAGAAGGCTTTTTATCACAGGACAAGAAATCAGCCCTCAAAAACTTAACCGGCGGAAAATATTTTTTTGAAAAAATCCCTAAGCCCCGGGGTCACAATTTCAGCAAAAATCTGACTTTTGGCAATTCACTCAAAAATGGTGCCAGAAGCTTGCAAATGATCCCCTGAAAGCTTTGGCGATGGAAACAGAAGGCTTTTTATCACAGGACAAGAAATCAGCCCTCAAAAACTTAACCGGCGGAAAATATTTTTTTAAAAAAATCCCTAAGCCCCGGGGTCACAATTTCAGCAAAAATCTGACTTTTGGCAATTCACTCAAAAATGGTGCCAGAAGCTTGCAAATGATCCCCTGAAAGCTTTGGCGATGGAAACAGAAGGCTTTTTATCACAGGACAAGAAATCAGCCCTCAAAAACTTAACCGGCAGAAAATATTTTTTTGAAAAAATCCCTAAGCCCCGGGGTCACAATTTCAGCAAAAATCTGACTTTTGGCAATTCACTCAAAAATGGTTCCAAGAGTTTAAAAATGCACCCCTGAAACGTTTGGCACTTGAAACAGAAGGCTTTTTATCACAGGACAAGAAATCAGCCCTCAAAAACGTAACCGGCAGAAAATATTTTTTTGAAAAAATTCCTAAGCCCCGGGGTCACAATTTCAGCAAAAATCTGACTTTTGGCAATTCACTCAAAAATGGTGCCAGAAGCTTGCAAATGATACCCAGAAAGCTTTGGCGATGGAAACAGAAGGCTTTTTATCACAGGACAAGAAATCAGCCCTCAAAAACTTAACCGGCAGAAAATATTTTTTTGAAAAAATCCCTAAGCCCCGGGGTCACAATTTCAGCAAAAATCTGACTTTTGGCAATTCACTCAAAAATGGTGCCAGAAGCTTGCAAATGATCCCCTGAAAGGTTTGGCACTCGAAACAGAAGGCTTTTTATCACAGGACAAGAAATCAGCCCTCAAAAACTTAACCGGCAGAAAATATTTTTTTGAAAAAATCCCTAAGCCCCGGGGTCACAATTTCAGCAAAAAATCTGACTTTTGGCAATTCACTCAAAAATGGTGCCAACCGGTTGTAAATGCTCACCTGAAAGCTTTGGCGATGGAAACAGAAGGCTTTTTATCACAGGACAAGAAATCAGCCCTCAAAAACTTAACCGGCGGAAAATATTTTTTTGAAAAAATCCCTAAGCCCCGGGGTCACAATTTCAGCAAAAATCTGACTTTGGGCAATTCACTCAAAAATGGTGCCAGAAGCTTGCAAATGATCCCCTGAAAGCTTTGGCGATGGAAACAGAAGGCTTTTTATCACAGGACAAGAAATCAGCCCTCAAAAACTTAACCGGCGGAAAATATTTTTTTAAAAAAATCCCTAAGCCCCGGGGTCACAATTTCAGCAAAAAATCTGACTTTTGGCAATTCACTCAAAAATGGTGCCAACCGGTTGTAAATGCTCACCTGAAAGCTTTGGCGATGGAAACAGAAGGCTTTTTATCACAGGACAAGAAATCAGCCCTCAAAAACTTAACCGGCGGAAAATATTTTTTTGAAAAAATCCCTAAGCCCCGGGGTCACAATTTCAGCAAAAATCTGACTTTGGGCAATTCACTCAAAAATGGTGCCAGAAGCTTGCAAATGATCCCCTGAAAGCTTTGGCGATGGAAACAGAAGGCTTTTTATCACAGGACAAGAAATCAGCCCTCAAAAACTTAACCGGCGGAAAATATTTTTTTAAAAAAATCCCTAAGCCCCGGGGTCACAATTTCAGCAAAAATCTGACTTTTGGCAATTCACTCAAAAATGGTGCCAGAAGCTTGCAAATGATCCCCTGAAAGCTTTGGCGATGGAAACAGAAGGCTTTTTATCACAGGACAAGAAATCAGCCCTCAAAAACGTAACCGGCAGAAAATATTTTTTTGAAAAAATCCCTAAGCCCCGGGGTCACAATTTCAGCAAAAATCTGACTTTTGGCAATTCACTCAAAAATGGTGCCAGAAGCTTGCAAATGATACCCAGAAAGCTTTGGCGATGGAAACAGAAGGCTTTTTATCACAGGACAAGAAATCAGCCCTCAAAAACTTAACCGGCAGAAAATATTTTTTGGAAAAAATCCCTAAGCCCCGGGGTCACAATTTCAGCAAAAATCTGACTTTTGGCAATTCACTCAAAAATGGTGCCAGAAGCTTGCAAATGATCCCCGGAAAGCTTTGGCGATGGAAACAGAAGGCTTTTTATCACAGGACAAGAAATCAGCCCTCAAAAACTTAACGGGCGGAAAATATTTTTTTGAAAAAATCCCTAAGCCCCGGGGTCACAATTTCAGCAAAAATCTGACTTTTGGCAGTTCACTCAAAAATGGTTCCAAGAGCTTAAAAAGGCTCCCCTGAAAGGTTTGGCACTCGAAACAGAAGGCTTTTTATCACAGGACAAGAAATCAGCCCTCAAAAACTTAACCGGCAGAAAATATTTTTTTGAAAAAATCCCTAAGGCCCGGGGTCACAATTTCAGCAAAAATCTGACTTTTGGCAATTCACTCAAAAATGGTGCCAGAAGCTTGCAAATGATCCCCTGAAAGGTTTGGCACTCGAAACAGAAGGCTTTTTATCACAGGACAAGAAATCAGCCCTCAAAAACTTAACCGGCAGAAAATATTTTTTTGAAAAAATCCCTAAGCCCCGGGGTCACAATTTCAGCAAAAAATCTGACTTTTGGCAATTCACTCAAAAATGGTGCCAACCGGTTGTAAATGCTCACCTGAAAGCTTTGGCGATGGAAACAGAAGGCTTTTTATCACAGGACAAGAAATCAGCCCTCAAAAACTTAACCGGCGGAAAATATTTTTTTGAAAAAATCCCTAAGCCCCGGGGTCACAATTTCAGCAAAAATCTGACTTTGGGCAATTCACTCAAAAATGGTGCCAGAAGCTTGCAAATGATCCCCTGAAAGCTTTGGCGATGGAAACAGAAGGCTTTTTATCACAGGACAAGAAATCAGCCCTCAAAAACTTAACCGGCGGAAAATATTTTTTTGAAAAAATCCCTAAGCCCCGGGGTCACAATTTCAGCAAAAATCTGACTTTTGGCAATTCACTCAAAAATGGTGCCAGAAGCTTGCAAATGATCCCCTGAAAGCTTTGGCGATGGAAACAGAAGGCTTTTTATAACAGGACAAGAAATCAGCCCTCAAAAACGTAACCGGCAGAAAATATTTTTTTGAAAAAATCCCTAAGCCCCGGGGTCACAATTTCAGCAAAAATCTGACTTTTGGCAATTCACTCAAAAATGGTTCCAAGAGTTTAAAAATGCACCCCTGAAACGTTTGGCACTTGAAACAGAAGGCTTTTTATCACAGGACAAGAAATCAGCCCTCAAAAACGTAACCGGCAGAAAATATTTTTTTGAAAAAATCCCTAAGCCCCGGGGTCACAATTTCAGCAAAAATCTGACTTTTGGCAGTTCACTCAAAAATGGTTCCAAGAGCTTAAAAAGTCTCCCCTGAAAGGTTTGGCACTCGAAACAGAAGGCTTTTTATCACAGGACAAGAAATCAGCCCTCAAAAACGTAACCGGCAGAAAATATTTTTTTGAAAAAATCCCTAAGCCCCGGGGTCACAATTTCAGCCAAAATCTGACTTTTCGCAATTCACTCAAAAATGGTGCCAGAAGCTTGCAAATGACCCCCTGAAAGCTTTGGCGATGGAAACAGAAGGCTTTTTATCACAGGACAAGAAATCAGCCCTCAAAAACTTAACCGGCAGAAAATATTTTTTTGAAAAAATCCCTAAGCCCCGGGGTCACAATTTCAGCAAAAATCTGACTTTTGGCAATTCACTCAAAAATGGTGCCAGAAGCATGCAAATGATCCCCTGAAAGCTTTGGCGATGGAAACAGAAGGCTTTTTATCACAGGACAAGAAATCAGCCCTCAAAAACTTAACCGGCGGAAAATATTTTTTTGAAAAAATCCCTAAGCCCCGGGGTCACAATTTCAGCAAAAATCTGACTTTTGGCAATTCACTCAAAAATGGTGCCAGAAGCTTGCAAATGATCCCCTGAAAGCTTTGGTGATGGAAACAGAAGGCTTTTTATCACAGGACAAGAAATCAGCCCTCAAAAACTTAACCGGCAGAAAATATTTTTTTGAAAAAATCCCTAAGCCCCGGGGTCACAATTTCAGCAAAAATCTGACTTTTGGCAGTTCACTCAAAAATGGTTCCAAGAGCTTAAAAAGGCTCCCCTGAAAGGTTTGGCACTCGAAACAGAAGGCTTTTTATCACAGGACAAGAAATCAGCCCTCAAAAACTTAACCGGCAGAAAATATTTTTTTGAAAAAATCCCTAAGGCCCGGGGTCACAATTTCAGCCAAAATCTGACTTTTGGCAATTCACTCAAAAATGGTGCCAGAAGCTTGCAAATGATCCCCTGAAAGGTTTGGCACTCGAAACAGAAGGCTTTTTATCACAGGACAAGAAATCAGCCCTCAAAAACTTAACCGGCAGAAAATATTTTTTTGAAAAAATCCCTAAGCCCCGGGGTCACAATTTCAGCAAAAATCTGACTTTTGGCAATTCACTCAAAAATGGTGCCAGAAGCTTGCAAATGATCCCCTGAAAGCTTTGGTGATGGAAACAGAAGGCTTTTTATCACAGGACAAGAAATCAGCCCTCAAAAACGTAACCGGCAGAAAATATTTTTCTGAAAAAATCCCTAAGCCCCGGGGTCACAATTTCAGCAAAAATCTGACTTTTGGCAATTCACTCAAAAATGGTGCCAGAAGCTTGCAAATGACCCCCGGAAAGTCTGGGCGATGGAAACAGAAGGCTTTTTATCACAGGACAAGAAATCAGCCCTCAAAAACTTAACCGGCAGAAAATATTTTTTTGAAAAAATCTCTAAGCCCCGGGGTCACAATTTCAGCAAAAATCTGACTTTTGGCAGTTCACTCAAAAATGGTTCCAAGAGCTTAAAAATGCTCCCCTGAAAGGTTTGGCACTCGAAACAGAAGGCTTTTTATCACAGGACAAGAAATCAGCCCTCAAAAACTTAACCGGCAGAAAATATTTTTTTGAAAAAATCCCTAAGCCCTGGGGTCACAATTTCAGCAAAAATCTGACTTTTGGCAATTCACTCAAAAATGGTGCCAGAAGCTTGCAAATGATCCCCTGAAAGCTTTGGCGATGGAAACAATGTTGCCAGAAGCTTGCAAATGATCCCCTGAAAGCTTTGGCGATGGAAACAGAAGGCTTTTTATCACAGAACAAGAAATCAGCCCTCAAAAACTTAACCGGCAGAAAATATTTTTTTGAAAAAATCCCTAAGCCCCGGGGTCACAATTTCAGCAAAAATCTGACTTTTGGCAATTCACTCAAAAATGGTGCCAGAAGCTTGCAAATGATGCCCTGAAAGCTTTGGTGATGGAAACAGAAGGCTTTTTATCACAGGACAATAAATCAGCCCTCAAAAACGTAACCGGCAGAAAATATTTTTTTGAAAAAATCCCTAAGCCCCGGGGTCACAATTTCAGCAAAAATCTGACTTTTGGCAATTCACTGAAAAATGGTGCCAGAAGCTTTCAAATGATCCCCTGAAAGCTTTGGCGATGGAAACAGAAGGCTTTTTATCACAGGACAAGAAATCAGCCCTCAAAAACTTAACCGGCAGAAAATATTTTTTTGAAAAAATCCCTAAGCCCCAGTCGGGGTCACAATTTCAGCAAAAATCTGACTTTTGGCAATTCACTCAAAAATGGTGCCAAAAGCTTGAAAATGCTCTCCTGAAAGCTTTGGCGATGGAAACAGAAGGCTTTTTATCACAGGACAAGAAATCAGCCCTCAAAAACGTAACCGGCAGAAAATATTTTTTTGAAAAAATCCCTAAGCCCCGGGGTCACAATTTCAGCAAAAATCTGACTTTTGGCAATTCACTCAAAAATGGTGCCAGAAGCTTGCAAATGATCCCCTGAAAGCTTTGGCGATGGAAACAGAAGGCTTTTTATCACAGGACAAGAAATCAGCCCTCAAAAACTTAACCGGCAGAAAACATTTTTTTGAAAAAATCCCTAAGCCCCAGTCGGGGTCACAATTTCAGCAAAAATCTGACTTTTGGCAATTCACTCAAAAATGGTGCCAGAAGCTTGCAAATGATCCCCTGAAAGCTTTGGCGATGGAAACAGAAGGCTTTTTATCACAGGACAAGAAATCAGCCCTCAAAAACTTAACCGGCAGAAAACATTTTTTTGAAAAAATCCCTAAGCCCCGGGGTCACAATTTCAGCAAAAATCTGACTTTTGGCAATTCACTCAAAAATGGTGCCAAAAGCTTGAAAATGCTCTCCTGAAAGGTTTGGCACTCGAAACAGAAGGCTTTTTATCACAGGACAAGAAATCAGCCCTCAAAAACTTAACCGGCTGAAAATATTTTTTTGAAAAAATCCCTAAGCCCCGGGGTCACAATTTCTGCAAAAATCTGTCTTTTGGCAATTCACTCAAAAATGGTGCCAGAAGCTTGCAAATGATCCCCTGAAAGCTTTGGCGATGGAAACAGAAGGCTTTTTATCACAGGACAAGAAATCAGCCCTCAAAAACTTAACCGGCAGAAAACATTTTTTTGAAAAAATCCCTAAGCCCCGGGGTCACAATTTCAGCAAAAATCTGACTTTTGGCAATTCACTCAAAAATGGTGCCAAAAGCTTGAAAATGCTCTCCTGAAAGGTTTGGCACTCGAAACAGAAGGCTTTTTATCACAGGACAAGAAATCCGCCCTCAAAAACTTAACGGGTAGAAAATACTTTTTTGAAAAAATCCCTAAGCCCCGGGGTCATAATTTCAGCCAAAATCTGAATTTTGGCAATTCACTCAAAAATGGTGCCAAAAGCTTGAAAATGCTCTCCTTAAAGGTTTGGCGATGGAAACAGAAGGCTTTTTATCACTGGACAAGAAATCAGCCCTCAAAAACTTAACCGGCAGAAAATTTTTTTTTGAAAATATCCCTAAGCCCCGGGGTCACAATTTCAGCAAAAATCTGACTTTTGGCAATTCACTCAAAAATGATGCCAGAAGCTTGCAAATGATCCCCTGAAAGCTTTGGCGATGGAAACAGAAGGCTTTTTATCACAGGACAAGAAATCAGCCCTCAAAAACGTAACCGGCAGAAAATATTTTTTTGAAAAAATCCCTAAGCCCCGGGGTCAAAATTTCAGCCAAAATCTGACTTTTGGCAATTCACTCAAAAATGGTGCCAGAAGCTTGCAAATGATCCCCTGAAAGCTTTGGCGATGGAAACAGAAGGCTTTTTATCACAGGACAAGAAATCAGCCCTCAAAAACTTAACCGGCAGCAAATATTTTTTTGAAAAAATCCCTAAGCCCCGGGGTCACAATTTCAGCAAAAATCTGACTTTTGGCAATTCACTCAAAAATGGTGCCAGAAGCTTGCAAATGATGCCCTGAAAGCTTTGGGGATGGAAACAGAAGGCTTTTTATAACAGGACAAGAAATCAGCCCTAAAAAACTTAACCGGCAGAAAATATTTTTTTGAAAAAATCCCTAAGCCCCAGTCGGGGTCACAATTTCAGCAAAAATCTGACTTTTGGCAATTCATTCAAAAATGGTGCCAGAAGCTTGCAAATGATCCCCTGAAAGCTTTGGCGATGGAAACAGAAGGCTTTTTATCACAGGACAAGAAATCAGCCCTCAAAAACATAACCGGCAGAAAACATTTTTTTGAAAAAATCCCTAACCCCGGGGTCACAATTTCAGCAAAAATCTGACTTTTGGCAATTCACTCAAAAATGGTGCCAAAAGCTTGAAAATGCTCTCCTGAAAGGTTTGGCACTCGAAACAGAAGGCTTTTTATCACAGGACAAGAAATCAGCCCTCAAAAACTTAACCGGCTGAAAATATTTTTTTGAAAAAATCCCTAAGCCCTGGGGTCACAATTTCAGCAAAAATCTGACTTTTGGCAATTCACTCAAAAATGGTGCCAGAAGCTTGCAAATGATCCCCTGAAAGCTTTGGCGATGGAAACAGAAGGCTTTTTATCACAGGACAAGAAATCAGCCCTCAAAAACTTAACCGGCTGAAAATATTTTTTTGAAAAAATCCCTAAGCCCCGGGGTCACAATTTCAGCAAAAATCTGACTTTTGGCAATTCACTCAAAAATAGTGTCAGAAGCTTGCAAATGATCCCCTGAAAGCTTTGGCGATGGAAACAGAAGGCTTTTTATCACAGGACAAGAAATCAGCCCTCAAAAACTTTACCGGCAGAAAATATTTTTTTGAAAAAATCCCTAAGTCCCGGGGTCACAATTTCTGCAAAAATCTGACTTTTGGCAATTCACTCAAAAATGGTGCCAGAAGCTTGCAAATGATCCCCTGAAATCTTTGGCGATGGAAACAGAAGGCTTTTTATCACAGGACAAGAAATCAGCCCTCAAAAACTTAACCGGCAGAAAATATTTTTTTGAAAAAATCCCTAAGCCCCGGGGTCACAATTTCAGCAAAAATCTGACTTTTGGCAATTCACTCAAAAATGGTGCCAGAAGCTTGCAAATGATGCCCTGAAAGCTTTGGTGATGGAAACAGAAGGCTTTTTATCACAGGACAATAAATGAGCCCTCAAAAACGTAACCGGCAGTAAATATTTTTTTGAAAAAATCCCTAAGCCCCGGGGTCACAATTTCAGCAAAAATCTGACTTTTGGCAATTCACTCAAAAATGGTGCCAGAAGCTTGCAAATGATCCCCTGAAAGCTTTGGCGATGGAAACAGAAGGCTTTTTATCACAGGACAAGAAATCCGCCCTCAAAAACTTAACCGGCAGAAAATATTTTTTTGAAAAAATCCCTAAGCCCCAGTCGGGGTCACAATTTCAGCAAAAATCTGACTTTTGGCAATTCACTCAAAAATGGTGCCAAAAGCTTGAAAATGCTCTCCTGAAAGCTTTGGCGATGGAAAAAGAAGGCTTTTTATCACAGGACAAGAAATCAGCCCTCAAAAACTTAACCGGCTGAAAATATTTTTTTGAAAAAATCCCTAAGCCCCGGGGTCACAATTTCAGCAAAAATCTGACTTTTGGCAATTCACTCAAAAATGGTGCCAGAAGCTTGCAAATGATCCCCTGAAAGCTTTGGCGATGGAAACAGAAGGCTTTTTATCACAGGACAAGAAATCAGCCCTCAAAAACTTAACCGGCAGAAAATATTTTTTTGAAAAAATCCCTAAGCCCCGGGGTCACAATTTCAGCAAAAATCTGACTTTTGGCAATTCACTCAAAAATAGTGCCAGAAGCTTGCAAATGATCCCCTGAAAGCTTTGGCGATGGAAACAGAAGGCTTTTTATCACAGGACAAGAAATCAGCCCTCAAAAACTTTACCGGCAGAAAATATTTTTTTGAAAAAATCCCTAAGTCCCGGGGTCACAATTTCTGCAAAAATCTGACTTTTGGCAATTCACTCAAAAATGGTGCCAGAAGCTTGCAAATGATCCCCTGAAATCTTTGGCGATGGAAACAGAAGGCTTTTTATCACAGGACAAGAAATCAGCCCTCAAAAACTTAACCGGCAGAAAATATTTTTTTGAAAAAATCCCTAAGCCCTTGGGTCACAATTTCAGCAAAAATCTGACTTTTGGCAATTCACTCAAAAATGGTGCCAGAAGCTTGCAAATGATCCCCTGAAAGCTTTGGCGATGGAAACAATGTTGCCAGAAGCTTGCAAATGATCCCCTGAAAGCTTTGGCGATGGAAACAGAAGGCTTTTTATCACAGGACAAGAAATCAGCCCTCAAAAACTTAACCGGCAGAAAATATTTTTTTGAAAAAATCCCTAAGCCCCGGGGTCACAATTTCAGCAAAAATCTGACTTTTGGCAATTCACTCAAAAATGGTGCCAGAAGCTTGCAAATGATGCCCTGAAAGCTTTGGTGATGGAAACAGAAGGCTTTTTATCACAGGACAATAAATGAGCCCTCAAAAACGTAACCGGCAGAAAATATTTTTTTGAAAAAATCCCTAAGCCCCGGGGTCACAATTTCAGCAAAAATCTGACTTTTGGCAATTCACTCAAAAATGGTGCCAGAAGCTTGCAAATGATCCCCTGAAAGCTTTGGCGATGGAAACAGAAGGCTTTTTATCACAGGACAAGAAATCCGCCCTCAAAAACTTAACCGGCAGAAAATATTTTTTTGAAAAAATCCCTAAGCCCCAGTCGGGGTCACAATTTCAGCAAAAATCTGACTTTTGGCAATTCACTCAAAAATGGTGCCAAAAGCTTGAAAATGCTCTCCTGAAAGCTTTGGCGATGGAAACAGAAGGCTTTTTATCACAGGACAAGAAATCAGCCCTCAAAAACTTAACCGGCTGAAAATATTTTTTTGAAAAAATCCCTAAGCCCCGGGGTCACAATTTCAGCAAAAATCTGACTTTTGGCAATTCACTCAAAAATGGTGCCAGAAGCTTGCAAATGATCCCCTGAAAGCTTTGGCAATGGAAACAGAAGGCTTTTTATCACAGGACAAGAAATCAGCCCTCAAAAACTTAACCGGCAGAAAATATTTTTTTGAAAAAATCCCTAAACCCCGGGGTCACAATTTCAGCAAAAATCTGACTTTTGGCAATTCACTCAAAAATGGTGCCAGAAGCTTGCAAATGATGCCCTGAAAGCTTTGGTGATGGAAACAGAAGGATTTTTATCACAGGACAAGAAATCAGCCCTCAAAAACGTAACCGGCAGAAAATATTTTTTTGAAAAAATCCCTAAGCCCCGGGGTCACAATTTCAGCAAAAATCTGACTTTTGGCAATTCACTCAAAAATGGTGCCAGAAGCTTGCAAATGATCCCCTGAAAGCTTTGGCGATGGAAACAGAAGGCTTTTTATCACAGGACAAGAAATCAGCCCTCAAAAACTTAACCGGCAGAAAACATTTTTTTGAAAAAATCCCTAAGCCCCAGTCGGGGTCACAATTTCAGCAAAAATCTGACTTTTGGCAATTCACTCAAAAATGGTGCCAGAAGCTTGCAAATGATCCCCTGAAAGCTTTGGCGATGGAAACAGAAGGCTTTTTATCACAGGACAAGAAATCAGCCCTCAAAAACTTAACCGGCAGAAAACATTTTTTTGAAAAAATCCCTAAGCCCCGGGGTCACAATTTCAGCAAAAATCTGACTTTTGGCAATTCACTCAAAAATGGTGCCAAAAGCTTGAAAATGCTCTCCTGAAACGTTTGGCACTCGAAACAGAAGGCTTTTTATCACAGGACAAGAAATCAGCCCTCAAAAACTTAACCGGCAGAAAATATTTTTTGGAAAAAATCCCTAAGCCCCGGGGTCACAATTTCAGCAAAAATCTGACTTTTGGCAATTCACTCAAAAATGATGCCAGAAGCTTGCAAATGATCCCCTGAAAGCTTTGGCGATGGAAACAGAAGGCTTTTTATCACAGGACAAGAAATCAGCCCTCAAAAACGTAACCGGCAGAAAATATTTTTTTGAAAAAATCCCTAAGCCCCGGGGTCAAAATTTCAGCCAAAATCTGACTTTTGGCAATTCACTCAAAAATGGTGCCAGAAGCTTGCAAATGATCCCCTGAAAGCTTTGGCGATGGAAACAGAAGGCTTTTTATCACAGGACAAGAAATCAGCCCTCAAAAACTTAACCGGCAGAAAACATTTTTTTGAAAAAATCCCTAAGCCCCAGTCGGGGTCACAATTTCAGCAAAAATCTGACTTTTGGCAATTCACTCAAAAATGGTGCCAGAAGCTTGCAAATGATCCCCTGAAAGCTTTGGCGATGGAAACAGAAGGCTTTTTATCACAGGACAAGAAATCAGCCCTCAAAAACTTAACCGGCAGAAAACATTTTTTTGAAAAAATCCCTAAGCCCCGGGGTCACAATTTCAGCAAAAATCTGACTTTTGGCAATTCACTCAAAAATGGTGCCAAAAGCTTGAAAATGCTCTCCTGAAACGTTTGGCACTCGAAACAGAAGGCTTTTTATCACAGGACAAGAAATCAGCCCTCAAAAACTTAACCGGCAGAAAATATTTTTTGGAAAAAATCCCTAAGCCCCGGGGTCACAATTTCAGCAAAAATCTGACTTTTGGCAATTCACTCAAAAATGATGCCAGAAGCTTGCAAATGATCCCCTGAAAGCTTTGGCGATGGAAACAGAAGGCTTTTTATCACAGGACAAGAAATCAGCCCTCAAAAACGTAACCGGCAGAAAATATTTTTTTGAAAAAATCCCTAAGCCCCGGGGTCAAAATTTCAGCCAAAATCTGACTTTTGGCAATTCACTCAAAAATGGTGCCAGAAGCTTGCAAATGATCCCCTGAAAGCTTTGGCGATGGAAACAGAAGGCTTTTTATCACAGGACAAGAAATCAGCCCTCAAAAACTTAACCGGCAGAAAACATTTTTTTGAAAAAATCCCTAAGCCCCAGTCGGGGTCCCAATTTCAGCAAAAATCTGACTTTTGGCAATTCACTCAAAAATGGTGCCAGAAGCTTGCAAATGATCCCCTGAAAGCTTTGGCGATGGAAACAGAAGGCTTTTTATCACAGGACAAGAAATCAGCCCTCAAAAACTTAACCGGCAGAAAACATTTTTTTGAAAAAATCCCTAAGCCCCGGGGTCACAATTTCAGCAAAAATCTGACTTTTGGCAATTCACTCAAAAATGGTGCCAAAAGCTTGAAAATGCTCTCCTGAAACGTTTGGCACTCGAAACAGAAGGCTTTTTATCACAGGACAAGAAATCAGCCCTCAAAAACTTAACCGGCTGAAAATATTTTTTTGAAAAAATCCCTAAGCCCCGGGGTCACAATTTCTGCAAAAATCTGTCTTTTGGCAATTCACTCAAAAATGGTGCCAGAAGCTTACAAATGATCCCCTGAAAGCTTTGGCGATGGAAACAGAAGGCTTTTTATCACAGGACAAGAAATCAGCCCTCAAAAACTTAACCGGCAGAAAACATTTTTTTGAAAAAATCCCTAAGCCCCAGTCGGGGTCCCAATTTCAGCAAAAATCTGACTTTTGGCAATTCACTCAAAAATGGTGCCAGAAGCTTGCAAATGATCCCCTGAAAGCTTTGGCGATGGAAACAGAAGGCTTTTTATCACAGGACAAGAAATCAGCCCTCAAAAACTTAACCGGCAGAAAACATTTTTTTGAAAAAATCCCTAAGCCCCGGGGTCACAATTTCAGCAAAAATCTGACTTTTGGCAATTCACTCAAAAATGGTGCCAAAAGCTTGAAAATGCTCTCCTGAAACGTTTGGCACTCGAAACAGAAGGCTTTTTATCACAGGACAAGAAATCAGCCCTCAAAAACTTAACCGGCTGAAAATATTTTTTTGAAAAAATCCCTAAGCCCCGGGGTCACAATTTCTGCAAAAATCTGTCTTTTGGCAATTCACTCAAAAATGGTGCCAGAAGCTTACAAATGATCCCCTGAAAGCTTTGGCGATGGAAACAGAAGGCTTTTTATCACAGGACAAGAAATCAGCCCTCAAAAACTTAACCGGCAGAAAACATTTTTTTGAAAAAATCCCTAAGCCCCGGGGTCACAATTTCAGCAAAAATCTGACTTTTGGCAATTCACTCAAAAATGATGCCAGAAGCTTGCAAATGATCCCCTGAAAGCTTTGGCGATGGAAACAGAAGGCTTTTTATCACAGGACAAGAAATCAGCCCTCAAAAACTTAACCGGCAGAAAACATTTTTTTGAAAAAATCCCTAAGCCCCGGG
This sequence comes from Podarcis vaucheri, assembly GCF_965113315.1. Classification (NCBI taxonomy): domain Eukaryota; kingdom Metazoa; phylum Chordata; class Lepidosauria; order Squamata; family Lacertidae; genus Podarcis; species Podarcis vaucheri. The sequence continues at coordinate 69,204,967 of NC_138767.1, read as the reverse complement.
GTCACAATTTCAGCAAAAATCTGACTTTTGGCAATTCACTCAAAAATGGTGCCAAAAGCTTGAAAATGCTCTCCTGAAACGTTTGGCACTCGAAACAGAAGGCTTTTTATCACAGGACAAGAAATCAGCCCTCAAAAACTTAACCGGCAGAAAATATTTTTTGGAAAAAATCCCTAAGCCCCGGGGTCACAATTTCAGCAAAAATCTGACTTTTGGCAATTCACTCAAAAATGATGCCAGAAGCTTGCAAATGATCCCCTGAAAGCTTTGGCGATGGAAACAGAAGGCTTTTTATCACAGGACAAGAAATCAGCCCTCAAAAACGTAACCGGCAGAAAATATTTTTTTGAAAAAATCCCTAAGCCCCGGGGTCAAAATTTCAGCCAAAATCTGACTTTTGGCAATTCACTCAAAAATGGTGCCAGAAGCTTGCAAATGATCCCCTGAAAGCTTTGGCGATGGAAACAGAAGGCTTTTTATCACAGGACAAGAAATCAGCCCTCAAAAACTTAACCGGCAGAAAACATTTTTTTGAAAAAATCCCTAAGCCCCAGTCGGGGTCCCAATTTCAGCAAAAATCTGACTTTTGGCAATTCACTCAAAAATGGTGCCAGAAGCTTGCAAATGATCCCCTGAAAGCTTTGGCGATGGAAACAGAAGGCTTTTTATCACAGGACAAGAAATCAGCCCTCAAAAACTTAACCGGCAGAAAACATTTTTTTGAAAAAATCCCTAAGCCCCGGGGTCACAATTTCAGCAAAAATCTGACTTTTGGCAATTCACTCAAAAATGGTGCCAAAAGCTTGAAAATGCTCTCCTGAAACGTTTGGCACTCGAAACAGAAGGCTTTTTATCACAGGACAAGAAATCAGCCCTCAAAAACTTAACCGGCTGAAAATATTTTTTTGAAAAAATCCCTAAGCCCCGGGGTCACAATTTCTGCAAAAATCTGTCTTTTGGCAATTCACTCAAAAATGGTGCCAGAAGCTTACAAATGATCCCCTGAAAGCTTTGGCGATGGAAACAGAAGGCTTTTTATCACAGGACAAGAAATCAGCCCTCAAAAACTTAACCGGCAGAAAACATTTTTTTGAAAAAATCCCTAAGCCCCGGGGTCACAATTTCAGCAAAAATCTGACTTTTGGCAATTCACTCAAAAATGATGCCAGAAGCTTGCAAATGATCCCCTGAAAGCTTTGGCGATGGAAACAGAAGGCTTTTTATCACAGGACAAGAAATCAGCCCTCAAAAACGTAACCGGCAGAAAATATTTTTTGGAAAAAATCCCTAAGCCCCGGGGTCACAATTTCAGCAAAAATCTGACTTTTGGCAATTCACTCAAAAATGATGCCAGAAGCTTGCAAATGATCCCCTGAAAGCTTTGGCGATGGAAACAGAAGGCTTTTTATCACAGGACAAGAAATCAGCCCTCAAAAACGTAACCGGCAGAAAATACTTTTTGAAAAAATCCCTAAGCCCCGGGGTCAAAATTTCAGCCAAAATCTGACTTTTGGCAATTCACTCAAAAATGGTGCCAGAAGCTTGCAAATGATCCCCTGAAAGCTTTGGCGATGGAAACAGAAGGCTTTTTATCACAGGACAAGAAATCAGCCCTCAAAAACTTAACCGGCAGAAAACATTTTTTTGAAAAAATCCCTAAGCCCCAGTCGGGGTCCCAATTTCAGCAAAAATCTGACTTTTGGCAATTCACTCAAAAATGGTGCCAGAAGCTTGCAAATGATCCCCTGAAAGCTTTGGCGATGGAAACAGAAGGCTTTTTATCACAGGACAAGAAATCAGCCCTCAAAAACTTAACCGGCAGAAAACATTTTTTTGAAAAAATCCCTAAGCCCCGGGGTCACAATTTCAGCAAAAATCTGACTTTTGGCAATTCACTCAAAAATGGTGCCAAAAGCTTGAAAATGCTCTCCTGAAACGTTTGGCACTCGAAACAGAAGGCTTTTTATCACAGGACAAGAAATCAGCCCTCAAAAACTTAACCGGCTGAAAATATTTTTTTGAAAAAATCCCTAAGCCCCGGGGTCACAATTTCTGCAAAAATCTGTCTTTTGGCAATTCACTCAAAAATGGTGCCAGAAGCTTACAAATGATCCCCTGAAAGCTTTGGCGATGGAAACAGAAGGCTTTTTATCACAGGACAAGAAATCAGCCCTCAAAAACTTAACCGGCAGAAAACATTTTTTTGAAAAAATCCCTAAGCCCCGGGGTCACAATTTCAGCAAAAATCTGACTTTTGGCAATTCACTCAAAAATGATGCCAGAAGCTTGCAAATGATCCCCTGAAAGCTTTGGCGATGGAAACAGAAGGCTTTTTATCACAGGACAAGAAATCAGCCCTCAAAAACGTAACCGGCAGAAAATATTTTTTTGAAAAAATCCCTAAGCCCCGGGGTCAAAATTTCAGCAAAAATCTGACTTTTGGCAATTCACTCAAAAATGGTGCCAGAAGCTTGCAAATGATCCCCTGAAAGCTTTGGCGATGGAAACAGAAGGCTTTTTATCACAGGACAAGAAATCAGCCCTCAAAAACTTAACCGGCAGCACATATTTTTTTGAAAAAATCCCTAAGCCCCGGGGTCACAATTTCAGCAAAAATCTGACTTTTGGCAATTCACTCAAAAATGGTGCCAGAAGCTTGCAAATGATGCCCTGAAAGCTTTGGGGATGAAAACAGAAGGCTTTTTATAACAGGACAAGAAATCAGCCCTCAAAAATTAACCGGCAGAAAATATTTTTTTGAAAAAATCCCTAAGCCCCAGTCGGGGTCACAATTTCAGCAAAAATCTGACTTTTGGCAATTCATTCAAAAATGGTGCCAGAAGCTTGCAAATGATCCCCTGAAAGCTTTGGCGATGGAAACAGAAGGCTTTTTATCACAGGACAAGAAATCAGCCCTCAAAAACTTAACCGGCAGAAAACATTTTTTTGAAAAAATCCCTAAGCCCCAGTCGGGGTCACAATTTCAGCAAAAATCTGACTTTTGGCAATTCACTCAAAAATGGTGCCAAAAGCTTGAAAATGCTCTCCTGAAAGGTTTGGCACTCGAAACAGAAGGCTTTTTATCACAGGACAAGAAATCAGCCCTCAAAAACTTAACCGGCTGAAAATATTTTTTTGAAAAAATCCCTAAGCCCTGGGGTCACAATTTCAGCAAAAATCTGACTTTTGGCAATTCACTCAAAAATGGTGCCAGAAGCTTGCAAATGATCCCCTGAAATCTTTGGCGATGGAAACAGAAGGCTTTTTATCACAGGACAAGAAATCAGCCCTCAAAAACTTAACCGGCAGAAAACATTTTTTTGAAAAAATCCCTAAGCCCCGGGGTCACAATTTCAGCAAAAATCTGACTTTTGGCAATTCACTCAAAAATGGTGCCAAAAGCTTGAAAATGCTCTCCTGAAACGTTTGGCACTCGAAACAGAAGGCTTTTTATCACAGGACAAGAAATCAGCCCTCAAAAACTTAACCGGCTGAAAATATTTTTTTGAAAAAATCCCTAAGCCCCGGGGTCACAATTTCTGCAAAAATCTGTCTTTTGGCAATTCACTCAAAAATGGTGCCAGAAGCTTACAAATGATCCCCTGAAAGCTTTGGCGATGGAAACAGAAGGCTTTTTATCACAGGACAAGAAATCAGCCCTCAAAAACTTAACCGGCAGAAAACATTTTTTTGAAAAAATCCCTAAGCCCCGGGGTCACAATTTCAGCAAAAATCTGACTTTTGGCAATTCACTCAAAAATGATGCCAGAAGCTTGCAAATGATCCCCTGAAAGCTTTGGCGATGGAAACAGAAGGCTTTTTATCACAGGACAAGAAATCAGCCCTCAAAAACGTAACCGGCAGAAAATATTTTTTGGAAAAAATCCCTAAGCCCCGGGGTCACAATTTCAGCAAAAATCTGACTTTTGGCAATTCACTCAAAAATGATGCCAGAAGCTTGCAAATGATCCCCTGAAAGCTTTGGCGATGGAAACAGAAGGCTTTTTATCACAGGACAAGAAATCAGCCCTCAAAAACGTAACCGGCAGAAAATATTTTTTTGAAAAAATCCCTAAGCCCCGGGGTCAAAATTTCAGCCAAAATCTGACTTTTGGCAATTCACTCAAAAATGGTGCCAGAAGCTTGCAAATGATCCCCTGAAAGTTTTGGCGATGGAAACAGAAGGCTTTTTATCACAGGACAAGAAATCAGCCCTCAAAAACTTAACCGGCAGAAAACATTTTTTTGAAAAAATCCCTAAGCCCCAGTCGGGGTCCCAATTTCAGCAAAAATCTGACTTTTGGCAATTCACTCAAAAATGGTGCCAGAAGCTTGCAAATGATCCCCTGAAAGCTTTGGCGATGGAAACAGAAGGCTTTTTATCACAGGACAAGAAATCAGCCCTCAAAAACTTAACCGGCAGAAAACATTTTTTTGAAAAAATCCCTAAGCCCCGGGGTCACAATTTCAGCAAAAATCTGACTTTTGGCAATTCACTCAAAAATGGTGCCAAAAGCTTGAAAATGCTCTCCTGAAACGTTTGGCACTCGAAACAGAAGGCTTTTTATCACAGGACAAGAAATCAGCCCTCAAAAACTTAACCGGCTGAAAATATTTTTTTGAAAAAATCCCTAAGCCCCGGGGTCACAATTTCTGCAAAAATCTGTCTTTTGGCAATTCACTCAAAAATGGTGCCAGAAGCTTACAAATGATCCCCTGAAAGCTTTGGCGATGGAAACAGAAGGCTTTTTATCACAGGACAAGAAATCAGCCCTCAAAAACTTAACCGGCAGAAAACATTTTTTTGAAAAAATCCCTAAGCCCCGGGGTCACAATTTCAGCAAAAATCTGACTTTTGGCAATTCACTCAAAAATGATGCCAGAAGCTTGCAAATGATCCCCTGAAAGCTTTGGCGATGGAAACAGAAGGCTTTTTATCACAGGACAAGAAATCAGCCCTCAAAAACGTAACCGGCAGAAAATATTTTTTTGAAAAAATCCCTAAGCCCCGGGGTCAAAATTTCAGCAAAAATCTGACTTTTGGCAATTCACTCAAAAATGGTGCCATAAGCTTGCAAATGATCCCCTGAAAGCTTTGGCGATGGAAACAGAAGGCTTTTTATCACAGGACAAGAAATCAGCCCTCAAAAACTTAACCGGCAGCACATATTTTTTTGAAAAAATCCCTAAGCCCCGGGGTCACAATTTCAGCAAAAATCTGACTTTTGGCAATTCACTCAAAAATGGTGCCAGAAGCTTGCAAATGATGCCCTGAAAGCTTTGGGGATGAAAACAGAAGGCTTTTTATAACAGGACAAGAAATCAGCCCTCAAAAATTAACCGGCAGAAAATATTTTTTTGAAAAAATCCCTAAGCCCCAGTCGGGGTCACAATTTCAGCAAAAATCTGACTTTTGGCAATTCATTCAAAAATGGTGCCAGAAGCTTGCAAATGATCCCCTGAAAGCTTTGGCGATGGAAACAGAAGGCTTTTTATCACAGGACAAGAAATCAGCCCTCAAAAACTTAACCGGCAGAAAACATTTTTTTGAAAAAATCCCTAAGCCCCAGTCGGGGTCACAATTTCAGCAAAAATCTGACTTTTGGCAATTCACTCAAAAATGGTGCCAAAAGCTTGAAAATGCTCTCCTGAAAGGTTTGGCACTCGAAACAGAAGGCTTTTTATCACAGGACAAGAAATCAGCCCTCAAAAACTTAACCGGCTGAAAATATTTTTTTGAAAAAATCCCTAAGCCCTGGGGTCACAATTTCAGCAAAAATCTGACTTTTGGCAATTCACTCAAAAATGGTGCCAGAAGCTTGCAAATGATCCCCTGAAAGCTTTGGCGATGGAAACAGAAGGCTTTTTATCACAGGACAAGAAATCAGCCCTCAAAAACTTAACCGGCTGAAAATATTTTTTTGAAAAAATCCCTAAGCCCCGGGGTCACAATTTCAGCAAAAATCTGACTTTTGGCAATTCACTCAAAAATAGTGCCAGAAGCTTGCAAATGATCCCCTGAAAGCTTTGGCGATGGAAACAGAAGGCTTTTTATCACAGGACAAGAAATCAGCCCTCAAAAACTTTACCGGCAGAAAATATTTTTTTGAAAAAATCCCTAAGTCCCGGGGTCACAATTTCTGCAAAAATCTGACTTTTGGCAATTCACTCAAAAATGGTGCCAGAAGCTTGCAAATGATCCCCTGAAATCTTTGGCGATGGAAACAGAAGGCTTTTTATCACAGGACAAGAAATCAGCCCTCAAAAACTTAACCGGCTGAAAATATTTTTTTGAAAAAATCCCTAAGCCCCGGGGTCACAATTTCAGCAAAAATCTGACTTTTGGCAATTCACTCAAAAATAGTGCCAGAAGCTTGCAAATGATCCCCTGAAAGCTTTGGCGATGGAAACAGAAGGCTTTTTATCACAGGACAAGAAATCAGCCCTCAAAAACTTAACCGGCAGAAAATATTTTTTTGAAAAAATCCCTAAGTCCCGGGGTCACAATTTCTGCAAAAATCTGACTTTTGGCAATTCATTCAAAAATGGTGCCAGAAGCTTGCAAATGATCCCCTGAAAGCTTTGGCGATGGAAACAGAAGACATTTTAGAACAGGACAAGAAATCAGCCCTCAAAAACGTAACCGGCAGAAAATATTTTTTTGAAAAAATCCCTAAGCCCCGGGGTCAAAATTTCAGCCAAAATCTGACTTTTGGCAATTCACTCAAAAATGGTGCCAGAAGCTTGCAAATGATCCCCTGAAAGCTTTGGCGATGGAAACAGAAGGCTTTTTATCACAGGACAAGAAATCAGCCCTCAAAAACTTAACGGGCAGCAAATATTTTTTTGAAAAAATCCCTAAGCCCCGGGGTCACAATTTCAGCAAAAATCTGACTTTTGGCAATTCACTCAAAAATGGTGCCAGAAGCTTGCAAATGATGCCCTGAAAGCTTTGGGGATGGAAACAGAAGGCTTTTTATCACAGGACAAGAAATCAGCCCTCAAAAACTTAACCGGCAGAAAATATTTTTTTGAAAAAATCCCTAAGCCCCGGGGTCACAATTTCAGCAAAAAACTGACTTTTGGCAATTCACTCAAAAATGGTGCCAGAAGCTTGCAAATGATCCCCTGAAAGCTTTGGCGATGGAAACAGAAGGCTTTTTATCACAGGACAAGAAATCAGCCCTCAAAAACTTAACCGGCAGAAAACATTTTTTTGAAAAAATCCCTAAGCCCCAGTCGGGGTCACAATTTCAGCAAAAATCTGACTTTTGGCAATTCACTCAAAAATGGTGCCAGAAGCTTGCAAATGATCCCCTGAAAGCTTTGGCGATGGAAACAGAAGGCTTTTTATCACAGGACAAGAAATCAGCCCTCAAAAACTTAACCGGCAGAAAACATTTTTTTGAAAAAATCCCTAAGCCCCGGGGTCACAATTTCAGCAAAAATCTGACTTTCGGCAATTCACTCAAAAATGGTGCCAAAAGCTTGAAAATGCTCTCCTGAAACGTTTGACACTCGAAACAGAAGGCTTTTTATCACAGGACAAGAAATCAGCCCTCAAAAACTTAACCGGCAGAAAATATTTTTTGGAAAAAATCCCTAAGCCCTGGGGTCACAATTTCAGCAAAAATCTGACTTTTGGCAATTCACTCAAAAATGATGCCAGAAGCTTGCAAATGATCCCCTGAAAGCTTTGGCGATGGAAACAGAAGGCTTTTTATCACAGGACAAGAAATCAGCCCTCAAAAACGTAACCGGCAGAAAATATTTTTTTGAAAAAATCCCTAAGCCCCGGGGTCAAAATTTCAGCCAAAATCTGACTTTTGGCAATTCACTCAAAAATGGTGCCAGAAGCTTGCAAATGATCCCCTGAAAGCTTTGGCGATGGAAACAGAAGGCTTTTTATCACAGGACAAGAAATCAGCCCTCAAAAACTTAACCGGCTGAAAATATTTTTTTGAAAAAATCCCTAAGCCCCGGGGTCACAATTTCAGCAAAAATCTGACTTTTGGCAATTCACTCAAAAATAGTGCCAGAAGCTTGCAAATGATCCCCTGAAAGCTTTGGCGATGGAAACAGAAGGCTTTTTATCACAGGACAAGAAATCAGCCCTCAAAAACTTAACCGGCAGAAAATATTTTTTTGAAAAAATCCCTAAGTCCCGGGGTCACAATTTCTGCAAAAATCTGACTTTTGGCAATTCATTCAAAAATGGTGCCAGAAGCTTGCAAATGATCCCCTGAAAGCTTTGGCGATGGAAACAGAAGACATTTTAGAACAGGACAAGAAATCAGCCCTCAAAAACGTAACCGGCAGAAAATATTTTTTTGAAAAAATCCCTAAGCCCCGGGGTCAAAATTTCAGCCAAAATCTGACTTTTGGCAATTCACTCAAAAATGGTGCCAGAAGCTTGCAAATGATCCCCTGAAAGCTTTGGCGATGGAAACAGAAGGCTTTTTATCACAGGACAAGAAATCAGCCCTCAAAAACTTAACGGGCAGCAAATATTTTTTTGAAAAAATCCCTAAGCCCCGGGGTCACAATTTCAGCAAAAATCTGACTTTTGGCAATTCACTCAAAAATGGTGCCAGAAGCTTGCAAATGATGCCCTGAAAGCTTTGGGGATGGAAACAGAAGGCTTTTTATCACAGGACAAGAAATCAGCCCTCAAAAACTTAACCGGCAGAAAATATTTTTTTGAAAAAATCCCTAAGCCCCGGGGTCACAATTTCAGCAAAAAACTGACTTTTGGCAATTCACTCAAAAATGGTGCCAGAAGCTTGCAAATGATCCCCTGAAAGCTTTGGCGATGGAAACAGAAGGCTTTTTATCACAGGACAAGAAATCAGCCCTCAAAAACTTAACCGGCAGAAAACATTTTTTTGAAAAAATCCCTAAGCCCCAGTCGGGGTCACAATTTCAGCAAAAATCTGACTTTTGGCAATTCACTCAAAAATGGTGCCAGAAGCTTGCAAATGATCCCCTGAAAGCTTTGGCGATGGAAACAGAAGGCTTTTTATCACAGGACAAGAAATCAGCCCTCAAAAACTTAACCGGCAGAAAACATTTTTTTGAAAAAATCCCTAAGCCCCGGGGTCACAATTTCAGCAAAAATCTGACTTTCGGCAATTCACTCAAAAATGGTGCCAAAAGCTTGAAAATGCTCTCCTGAAACGTTTGACACTCGAAACAGAAGGCTTTTTATCACAGGACAAGAAATCAGCCCTCAAAAACTTAACCGGCAGAAAATATTTTTTGGAAAAAATCCCTAAGCCCCGGGGTCACAATTTCAGCAAAAATCTGACTTTTGGCAATTCACTCAAAAATGATGCCAGAAGCTTGCAAATGATCCCCTGAAAGCTTTGGCGATGGAAACAGAAGGCTTTTTATCACAGGACAAGAAATCAGCCCTCAAAAACGTAACCGGCAGAAAATATTTTTTTGAAAAAATCCCTAAGCCCCGGGGTCAAAATTTCAGCCAAAATCTGACTTTTGGCAATTCACTCAAAAATGGTGCCAGAAGCTTGCAAATGATCCCCTGAAAGCTTTGGCGATGGAAACAGAAGGCTTTTTATCACAGGACAAGAAATCAGCCCTCAAAAACTTAACCGGCAGAAAACATTTTTTTGAAAAAATCCCTAAGCCCCAGTCGGGGTCCCAATTTCAGCAAAAATCTGACTTTTGGCAATTCACTCAAAAATGGTGCCAAAAGCTTGAAAATGCTCTCCTGAAACGTTTGGCACTCGAAACAGAAGGCTTTTTATCACAGGACAAGAAATCAGCCCTCAAAAACTTAACCGGCTGAAAATATTTTTTTGAAAAAATCCCTAAGCCCCGGGGTCACAATTTCTGCAAAAATCTGTCTTTTGGCAATTCACTCAAAAATGGTGCCAGAAGCTTACAAATGATCCCCTGAAAGCTTTGGCGATGGAAACAGAAGGCTTTTTATCACAGGACAAGAAATCAGCCCTCAAAAACTTAACCGGCAGAAAACATTTTTTTGAAAAAATCCCTAAGCCCCAGTCGGGGTCCCAATTTCAGCAAAAATCTGACTTTTGGCAATTCACTCAAAAATGGTGCCAGAAGCTTGCAAATGATCCCCTGAAAGCTTTGGCGATGGAAACAGAAGGCTTTTTATCACAGGACAAGAAATCAGCCCTCAAAAACTTAACCGGCAGAAAACATTTTTTTGAAAAAATCCCTAAGCCCCGGGGTCACAATTTCAGCAAAAATCTGACTTTTGGCAATTCACTCAAAAATGGTGCCAAAAGCTTGAAAATGCTCTCCTGAAACGTTTGGCACTCGAAACAGAAGGCTTTTTATCACAGGACAAGAAATCAGCCCTCAAAAACTTAACCGGCTGAAAATATTTTTTTGAAAAAATCCCTAAGCCCCGGGGTCACAATTTCTGCAAAAATCTGTCTTTTGGCAATTCACTCAAAAATGGTGCCAGAAGCTTACAAATGATCCCCTGAAAGCTTTGGCGATGGAAACAGAAGGCTTTTTATCACAGGACAAGAAATCAGCCCTCAAAAACTTAACCGGCAGAAAACATTTTTTTGAAAAAATCCCTAAGCCCCGGGGTCACAATTTCAGCAAAAATCTGACTTTTGGCAATTCACTCAAAAATGATGCCAGAAGCTTGCAAATGATCCCCTGAAAGCTTTGGCGATGGAAACAGAAGGCTTTTTATCACAGGACAAGAAATCAGCCCTCAAAAACTTAACCGGCAGAAAACATTTTTTTGAAAAAATCCCTAAGCCCCGGGGTCACAATTTCAGCAAAAATCTGACTTTTGGCAATTCACTCAAAAATGGTGCCAAAAGCTTGAAAATGCTCTCCTGAAACGTTTGGCACTCGAAACAGAAGGCTTTTTATCACAGGACAAGAAATCAGACCTCAAAAACTTAACCGGCAGAAAATATTTTTTGGAAAAAATCCCTAAGCCCCGGGGTCACAATTTCAGCAAAAATCTGACTTTTGGCAATTCACTCAAAAATGATGCCAGAAGCTTGCAAATGATCCCCTGAAAGCTTTGGCGATGGAAACAGAAGGCTTTTTATCACAGGACAAGAAATCAGCCCTCAAAAACGTAACCGGCAGAAAATATTTTTTTGAAAAAATCCCTAAGCCCCGGGGTCAAAATTTCAGCCAAAATCTGACTTTTGGCAATTCACTCAAAAATGGTGCCAGAAGCTTGCAAATGATCCCCTGAAAGCTTTGGCGATGGAAACAGAAGGCTTTTTATCACAGGACAAGAAATCAGCCCTCAAAAACTTAACCGGCAGAAAACATTTTTTTGAAAAAATCCCTAAGCCCCAGTCGGGGTCCCAATTTCAGCAAAAATCTGACTTTTGGCAATTCACTCAAAAATGGTGCCAGAAGCTTGCAAATGATCCCCTGAAAGCTTTGGCGATGGAAACAGAAGGCTTTTTATCACAGGACAAGAAATCAGCCCTCAAAAACTTAACCGGCAGAAAACATTTTTTTGAAAAAATCCCTAAGCCCCGGGGTCACCATTTCAGCAAAAATCTGACTTTTGGCAATTCACTCAAAAATGGTGCCAAAAGCTTGAAAATGCTCTCCTGAAACGTTTGGCACTCGAAACAGAAGGCTTTTTATCACAGGACAAGAAATCAGCCCTCAAAAACTTAACCGGCTGAAAATATTTTTTTGAAAAAATCCCTAAGCCCCGGGGTCACAATTTCTGCAAAAATCTGTCTTTTGGCAATTCACTCAAAAATGGTGCCAGAAGCTTACAAATGATCCCCTGAAAGTTTTGGCGATGGAAACAGAAGGCTTTTTATCACAGGACAAGAAATCAGCCCTCAAAAACTTAACCGGCAGAAAACATTTTTTTGAAAAAATCCCTAAGCCCCGGGGTCACAATTTCAGCAAAAATCTGACTTTTGGCAATTCACTCAAAAATGGTGCCAGAAGCTTGCAAATGATCCCCTGAAAGCTTTGGCGATGGAAACAGAAGGCTTTTTATCACAGGACAAGAAATCAGCCCTCAAAAACTTAACCGGCAGAAAACATTTTTTTGAAAAAATCCCTAAGCCCCGGGGTCACAATTTCAGCAAAAATCTGACTTTTGGCAATTCACTCAAAAATGGTGCCAAAAGCTTGAAAATGCTCTCCTGAAACGTTTGGCACTCGAAACAGAAGGCTTTTTATCACAGGACAAGAAATCAGCCCTCAAAAACTTAACCGGCTGAAAATATTTTTTTGAAAAAATCCCTAAGCCCCGGGGTCACAATTTCTGCAAAAATCTGTCTTTTGGCAATTCACTCAAAAATGGTGCCAGAAGCTTACAAATGATCCCCTGAAAGCTTTGGCGATGGAAACAGAAGGCTTTTTATCACAGGACAAGAAATCAGCCCTCAAAAACTTAACCGGCAGAAAACATTTTTTTGAAAAAATCCCTAAGCCCCGGGGTCACAATTTCAGCAAAAATCTGACTTTTGGCAATTCACTCAAAAATGATGCCAGAAGCTTGCAAATGATCCCCTGAAAGCTTTGGCGATGGAAACAGAAGGCTTTTTATCACAGGACAAGAAATCAGCCCTCAAAAACTTAACCGGCAGAAAACATTTTTTTGAAAAAATCCCTAAGCCCCGGGGTCACAATTTCAGCAAAAATCTGACTTTTGGCAATTCACTCAAAAATGGTGCCAAAAGCTTGAAAATGCTCTCCTGAAACGTTTGGCACTCGAAACAGAAGGCTTTTTATCACAGGACAAGAAATCAGACCTCAAAAACTTAACCGGCAGAAAATATTTTTTGGAAAAAATCCCTAAGCCCCGGGGTCACAATTTCAGCAAAAATCTGACTTTTGGCAATTCACTCAAAAATGATGCCAGAAGCTTGCAAATGATCCCCTGAAAGCTTTGGCGATGGAAACAGAAGGCTTTTTATCACAGGACAAGAAATCAGCCCTCAAAAACGTAACCGGCAGAAAATATTTTTTTGAAAAAATCCCTAAGCCCCGGGGTCAAAATTTCAGCCAAAATCTGACTTTTGGCAATTCACTCAAAAATGGTGCCAGAAGCTTGCAAATGATCCCCTGAAAGCTTTGGCGATGGAAACAGAAGGCTTTTTATCACAGGACAAGAAATCAGCCCTCAAAAACTTAACCGGCAGAAAACATTTTTTTGAAAAAATCCCTAAGCCCCAGTCGGGGTCCCAATTTCAGCAAAAATCTGACTTTTGGCAATTCACTCAAAAATGGTGCCAGAAGCTTGCAAATGATCCCCTGAAAGCTTTGGCGATGGAAACAGAAGGCTTTTTATCACAGGACAAGAAATCAGCCCTCAAAAACTTAACCGGCAGAAAACATTTTTTTGAAAAAATCCCTAAGCCCCGGGGTCACCATTTCAGCAAAAATCTGACTTTTGGCAATTCACTCAAAAATGGTGCCAAAAGCTTGAAAATGCTCTCCTGAAACGTTTGGCACTCGAAACAGAAGGCTTTTTATCACAGGACAAGAAATCAGCCCTCAAAAACTTAACCGGCTGAAAATATTTTTTTGAAAAAATCCCTAAGCCCCGGGGTCACAATTTCTGCAAAAATCTGTCTTTTGGCAATTCACTCAAAAATGGTGCCAGAAGCTTACAAATGATCCCCTGAAAGTTTTGGCGATGGAAACAGAAGGCTTTTTATCACAGGACAAGAAATCAGCCCTCAAAAACTTAACCGGCAGAAAACATTTTTTTGAAAAAATCCCTAAGCCCCGGGGTCACAATTTCAGCAAAAATCTGACTTTTGGCAATTCACTCAAAAATGATGCCAGAAGCTTGCAAATGATCCCCTGAAAGCTTTGGCGATGGAAACAGAAGGCTTTTTATCACAGGACAAGAAATCAGCCCTCAAAAACTTAACCGGCAGCACATATTTTTTTGAAAAAATCCCTAAGCCCCGGGGTCACAATTTCAGCAAAAATCTGACTTTTGGCAATTCACTCAAAAATGGTGCCAAAAGCTTGCAAATGATGCCCTGAAAGCTTTGGGGATGAAAACAGAAGGCTTTTTATAACAGGACAAGAAATCAGCCCTCAAAAATTAACCGGCAGAAAATATTTTTTTGAAAAAATCCCAAAGCCCCAGTCGGGGTCACAATTTCAGCAAAAATCTGACTTTTGGCAATTCATTCAAAAATGGTGCCAGAAGCTTGCAAATGATCCCCTGAAAGCTTTGGCGATGGAAACAGAAGGCTTTTTATCACAGGACAAGAAATCAGCCCTCAAAAACTTAACCGGCACAAAACATTTTTTTGAAAAAATCCCTAAGCCCCAGTCGGGGTCACAATTTCAGCAAAAATCTGACTTTTGGCAATTCACTCAAAAATGGTGCCAAAAGCTTGAAAATGCTCTCCTGAAAGGTTTGGCACTCGAAACAGAAGGCTTTTTATCACAGGACAAGAAATCAGCCCTCAAAAACTTAACCGGCTGAAAATATTTTTTTGAAAAAATCCCTAAGCCCTGGGGTCACAATTTCAGCAAAAATCTGACTTTTGGCAATTCACTCAAAAATGGTGCCAGAAGCTTGCAAATGATCCCCTGAAAGCTTTGGCGATGGAAACAGAAGGCTTTTTATCACAGGACAAGAAATCAGCCCTCAAAAACTTAACCGGCTGAAAATATTTTTTTGAAAAAATCCCTAAGCCCCGGGGTCACAATTTCAGCAAAAATCTGACTTTTGGCAATTCACTCAAAAATAGTGCCAGAAGCTTGCAAATGATCCCCTGAAAGCTTTGGCGATGGAAACAGAAGGCTTTTTATCACAGGACAAGAAATCAGCCCTCAAAAACTTTACCGGCAGAAAATATTTTTTTGAAAAAATCCCTAAGTCCCGGGGTCACAATTTCTGCAAAAATCTGACTTTTGGCAATTGACTCAAAAATGGTGCCAGAAGCTTGCAAATGATCCCCTGAAATCTTTGGCGATGGAAACAGAAGGCTTTTTATCACAGGACAAGAAATCAGCCCTCAAAAACTTAACCGGCTGAAAATATTTTTTTGAAAAAATCCCTAAGCCCCGGGGTCACAATTTCAGCAAAAATCTGACTTTTGGCAATTCACTCAAAAATAGTGCCAGAAGCTTGCAAATGATCCCCTGAAAGCTTTGGCGATGGAAACAGAAGGCTTTTTATCACAGGACAAGAAATCAGCCCTCAAAAACTTAACCGGCAGAAAATATTTTTTTGAAAAAATCCCTAAGTCCCGGGGTCACAATTTCTGCAAAAATCTGACTTTTGGCAATTCATTCAAAAATGGTGCCAGAAGCTTGCAAATGATCCCCTGAAAGCTTTGGCGATGGAAACAGAAGACATTTTAGAACAGGACAAGAAATCAGCCCTCAAAAACGTAACCAGCAGAAAATATTTTTTTGAAAAAATCCCTAAGCCCCGGGGTCAAAATTTCAGCCAAAATCTGACTTTTGGCAATTCACTCAAAAATGGTGCCAGAAGCTTGCAAATGATCCCCTGAAAGCTTTGGCGATGGAAACAGAAGGCTTTTTATCACAGGACAAGAAATCAGCCCTCAAAAACTTAACGGGCAGCAAATATTTTTTTGAAAAAATCCCTAAGCCCCGGGGTCACAATTTCAGCAAAAATCTGACTTTTGGCAATTCACTCAAAAATGGTGCCAGAAGCTTGCAAATGATGCCCTGAAAGCTTTGGGGATGGAAACAGAAGGCTTTTTATCACAGGACAAGAAATCAGCCCTCAAAAACTTAACCGGCAGAAAATATTTTTTTGAAAAAATCCCTAAGCCCCGGGGTCACAATTTCAGCAAAAAACTGACTTTTGGCAATTCACTCAAAAATGGTGCCAGAAGCTTGCAAATGATCCCCTGAAAGCTTTGGCGATGGAAACAGAAGGCTTTTTATCACAGGACAAGAAATCAGCCCTCAAAAACTTAACCGGCAGAAAACATTTTTTTGAAAAAATCCCTAAGCCCCGGGGTCACAATTTCAGCAAAAATCTGACTTTTGGCAATTCACTCAAAAATGGTGCCAGAAGCTTGCAAATGATCCCCTGAAAGCTTTGGCGATGGAAACAATGTTGCCAGAAGCTTGCAAATGATCCCCTGAAAGCTTTGGCGATGGAAACAGAAAGCTTTTTATCACAGGACAAGAAATCAGCCCTCAAAAACTTAACTGGCGGAAAATATTTTTTTGAAAAAATCCCTAAGCCCCGGGGTCACAATTTCAGCAAAAATCTGACTTTTGGCAATTCACTCAAAAATGGTGCCAGAAGCTTGCAAATGATCCCCTGAAAGCTTTGGCGATGGAAACAGAAGGCTTTTTATCACAGGACAAGAAATCAGTCCTCAAAAACTTAACCGGCAGAAAATATTTTTTTGAAAAAATCCCTAAGCCCCGGGGTCACAATTTCAGCAAAAATCTGACTTTTGGCAATTCACTCAAAAATGGTGCCAGAAGCTTGCAAATGATCCCCTGAAAGCTTTGGCGATGGAAACAGAAGGCTTTTTATCACAGGACAAGAAATCAGTCCTCAAAAACTTAACCGGCAGAAAATATTTTTTTGAAAAAATCCCTAAGCCCCGGGGTCACAATTTCAGCAAAAATCTGACTTTTGGCAGTTCACTCAAAAATGGTTCCAAGAGCTTAAAAAGGCTCCCCTGAAAGCTTTGGCGATGGAAACAGAAGGCTTTTTATCACAGGACAAGAAATCAGCCCTCAAAAACTTAACCGGCAGAAAATATTTTTTTGAAAAAATCCCTAAGCCCCGGGGTCAAAATTTCAGCAAAAATCTGACTTTTGGCAATTCACTCAAAAATGGTGCCAGAAGCTTGCAAATGATCCCCTGAAAGCTTTGGCGATGGAAACAGAAGGCTTTTTATCACAGGACAAGAAATCAGCCCTCAAAAACTTAACCGGCAGAAAACATTTTTTTGAAAAAATCCCTAAGCCCCGGTGTCACAATTTCAGCAAAAATCTGACTTTTGGCAATTCACTCAAAAATGGTGCCAGAAGCTTGCAAATGATGCCCTGAAAGCTTTGGGGATGGAAACAGAAGGCTTTTTATCACAGGACAAGAAATCAGCCCTCAAAAACTTAACCGGCAGAAAATATTTTTTTGAAAAAATCCCTAAGCCCCGGGGTCACAATTTCAGCAAAAAACTGACTTTTGGCAATTCACTCAAAAATGGTGCCAGAAGCTTGCAAATGATCCCCTGAAAGCTTTGGCGATGGAAACAGAAGGCTTTTTATCACAGGACAAGAAATCAGCCCTCAAAAACTTAACCGGCAGAAAACATTTTTTTGAAAAAATCCCTAAGCCCCGGGGTCACAATTTCAGCAAAAATCTGACTTTTGGCAATTCACTCAAAAATGGTGCCAGAAGCTTGCAAATGATCCCCTGAAAGCTTTGGCGATGGAAACAATGTTGCCAGAAGCTTGCAAATGATCCCCTGAAAGCTTTGGCGATGGAAACAGAAAGCTTTTTATCACAGGACAAGAAATCAGCCCTCAAAAACTTAACTGGCGGAAAATATTTTTTTGAAAAAATCCCTAAGCCCCGGGGTCACAATTTCAGCAAAAATCTGACTTTTGGCAATTCACTCAAAAATGGTGCCAGAAGCTTGCAAATGATCCCCTGAAAGCTTTGGCGATGGAAACAGAAGGCTTTTTATCACAGGACAAGAAATCAGTCCTCAAAAACTTAACCGGCAGAAAATATTTTTTTGAAAAAATCCCTAAGCCCCGGGGTCACAATTTCAGCAAAAATCTGACTTTTGGCAGTTCACTCAAAAATGGTTCCAAGAGCTTAAAAAGGCTCCCCTGAAAGGTTTGGCACTCGAAACAGAAGGCTTTTTATCACAGGACAAGAAATCAGCCCTCAAAAACTTAACCGGCAGAAAATATTTTTTTGAAAAAATCCCTAAGGCCCGGGGTCACAATTTCAGCAAAAATCTGACTTTTGGCAATTCACTCAAAAATGGTGCCAGAAGCTTGCAAATGATACCCTGAAAGCTTTGGCGATGGAAACAGAAGGCTTTTTATCACAGGACAAGAAATCAGCCCTCAAAAACTTAACCGGCAGAAAATATTTTTTTGAAAAAATCCCTAAGCCCCGGGGTCAAAATTTCAGCCAAAATCTGACTTTTGGCAATTCACTCAAAAATGGTGCCAGAAGCTTGCAAATGATCCCCTGAAAGCTTTGGCGATGGAAACAGAAGGCTTTTTATCACAGGACAAGAAATCAGCCCTCAAAAACTTAACCGGCAGAAAACATTTTTTTGAAAAAATCCCTAAGCCCCAGTCGGGGTCCCAATTTCAGCAAAAATCTGACTTTTGGCAATTCACTCAAAAATGGTGCCAGAAGCTTGCAAATGATCCCCTGAAAGCTTTGGCGATGGAAACAGAAGGCTTTTTATCACAGGACAAGAAATCAGCCCTCAAAAACTTAACCGGCAGAAAACATTTTTTTGAAAAAATCCCTAAGCCCCGGGGTCACCATTTCAGCAAAAATCTGACTTTTGGCAATTCACTCAAAAATGGTGCCAAAAGCTTGAAAATGCTCTCCTGAAACGTTTGGCACTCGAAACAGAAGGCTTTTTATCACAGGACAAGAAATCAGCCCTCAAAAACTTAACCGGCTGAAAATATTTTTTTGAAAAAATCCCTAAGCCCCGGGGTCACAATTTCTGCAAAAATCTGTCTTTTGGCAATTCACTCAAAAATGGTGCCAGAAGCTTACAAATGATCCCCTGAAAGCTTTGGCGATGGAAACAGAAGGCTTTTTATCACAGGACAAGAAATCAGCCCTCAAAAACTTAACCGGCAGAAAACATTTTTTTGAAAAAATCCCTAAGCCCCGGGGTCACAATTTCAGCAAAAATCTGACTTTTGGCAATTCACTCAAAAATGATGCCAGAAGCTTGCAAATGATCCCCTGAAAGCTTTGGCGATGGAAACAGAAGGCTTTTTATCACAGGACAAGAAATCAGCCCTCAAAAACGTAACCGGCAGAAAATATTTTTTTGAAAAAATCCCTAAGCCCCGGGGTCAAAATTTCAGCAAAAATCTGACTTTTGGCAATTCACTCAAAAATGGTGCCAGAAGCTTGCAAATGATCCCCTGAAAGCTTTGGCGATGGAAACAGAAGGCTTTTTATCACAGGACAAGAAATCAGCCCTCAAAAACTTAACCGGCAGCACATATTTTTTTGAAAAAATCCCTAAGCCCCGGGGTCACAATTTCAGCAAAAAACTGACTTTTGGCAATTCACTCAAAAATGGTGCCAAAAGCTTGCAAATGATGCCCTGAAAGCTTTGGGGATGAAAACAGAAGGCTTTTTATAACAGGACAAGAAATCAGCCCTCAAAAATTAACCGGCAGAAAATATTTTTTTGAAAAAATCCCTAAGCCCCAGTCGGGGTCACAATTTCAGCAAAAATCTGACTTTTGGCAATTCATTCAAAAATGGTGCCAGAAGCTTGCAAATGATCCCCTGAAAGCTTTGGCGATGGAAACAGAAGGCTTTTTATCACAGGACAAGAAATCAGCCCTCAAAAACTTAACCGGCAGAAAACATTTTTTTGAAAAAATCCCTAAGCCCCAGTCGGGGTCACAATTTCAGCAAAAATCTGACTTTTGGCAATTCACTCAAAAATAGTGCCAGAAGCTTGCAAATGATCCCCTGAAAGCTTTGGCGATGGAAACAGAAGGCTTTTTATCACAGGACAAGAAATCAGCCCTCAAAAACTTAACCGGCAGAAAATATTTTTTTGAAAAAATCCCTAAGCCCCGGGGTCACAATTTCAGCAAAAAACTGACTTTTGGCAATTCACTCAAAAATGGTGCCAGAAGCTTGCAAATGATCCCCTGAAAGCTTTGGCGATGGAAACAGAAGGCTTTTTATCACAGGACAAGAAATCAGCCCTCAAAAACTTAACCGGCAGAAAACATTTTTTTGAAAAAATCCCTAAGCCCCGGGGTCACAATTTCAGCAAAAATCTGACTTTTGGCAATTCACTCAAAAATGGTGCCAGAAGCTTGCAAATGATCCCCTGAAAGCTTTGGCGATGGAAACAATGTTGCCAGAAGCTTGCAAATGATCCCCTGAAAGCTTTGGCGATGGAAACAGAAAGCTTTTTATCACAGGACAAGAAATCAGCCCTCAAAAACTTAACTGGCGGAAAATATTTTTTTGAAAAAATCCCTAAGCCCCGGGGTCACAATTTCAGCAAAAATCTGACTTTTGGCAATTCACTCAAAAATGGTGCCAGAAGCTTGCAAATGATCCCCTGAAAGCTTTGGCGATGGAAATAGAAGGCTTTTTATCACAGGACAAGAAATCAGTCCTCAAAAACTTAACCGGCAGAAAATATTTTTTTGAAAAAATCCCTAAGCCCCGGGGTCACAATTTCAGCAAAAATCTGACTTTTGGCAGTTCACTCAAAAATGGTTCCAAGAGCTTAAAAAGGCTCCCCTGAAAGGTTTGGCACTCGAAACAGAAGGCTTTTTATCACAGGACAAGAAATCAGCCCTCAAAAACTTAACCGGCAGAAAATATTTTTTTGAAAAAATCCCTAAGGCCCGGGGTCACAATTTCAGCAAAAATCTGACTTTTGGCAATTCACTCAAAAATGGTGCCAGAAGCTTGCAAATGATACCCTGAAAGCTTTGGCGATGGAAACAGAAGGCTTTTTATCACAGGACAAGAAATCAGCCCTCAAAAACTTAACCGGCTGAAAATATTTTTTTGAAAAAATCCCTAAGCCCCGGGGTCACAATTTCAGCAAAAATCTGACTTTTGGCAATTCACTCAAAAATAGTGCCAGAAGCTTGCAAATGATCCCCTGAAAGCTTTGGCGATGGAAACAGAAGGCTTTTTATCACAGGACAAGAAATCAGCCCTCAAAAACTTAACCGGCAGAAAATATTTTTTTGAAAAAATCCCTAAGTCCCGGGGTCACAATTTCTGCAAAAATCTGACTTTTGGCAATTCACTCAAAAATGGTGCCAGAAGCTTGCAAATGATCCCCTGAAAGCTTTGGCGATGGAAACAGAAGACATTTTAGAACAGGACAAGAAATCAGCCCTCAAAAACGTAACCGGCAGAAAATATTTTTTTGAAAAAATCCCTAAGCCCCGGGGTCAAAATTTCAGCCAAAATCTGACTTTTGGCAATTCACTCAAAAATGGTGCCAGAAGCTTGCAAATGATCCCCTGAAAGCTTTGGCGATGGAAACAGAAGGCTTTTTATCACAGGACAAGAAATCAGCCTTCAAAAACTTAACGGGCAGCAAATATTTTTTTGAAAAAATCCCTAAGCCCCGGGGTCACAATTTCAGCAAAAATCTGACTTTTGGCAATTCACTCAAAAATGGTGCCAGAAGCTTGCAAATGATGCCCTGAAAGCTTTGGGGATGGAAACAGAAGGCTTTTTATCACAGGACAAGAAATCAGCCCTCAAAAACTTAACCGGCAGAAAATATTTTTTTGAAAAAATCCCTAAGCCCCGGGGTCACAATTTCAGCAAAAAACTGACTTTTGGCAATTCACTCAAAAATGGTGCCAGAAGCTTGCAAATGATCCCCTGAAAGCTTTGGCGATGGAAACAGAAGGCTTTTTATCACAGGACAAGAAATCAGCCCTCAAAAACTTAACCGGCAGAAAACATTTTTTTGAAAAAATCCCTAAGCCCCGGGGTCACAATTTCAGCAAAAATCTGACTTTTGGCAATTCACTCAAAAATGGTGCCAGAAGCTTGCAAATGATCCCCTGAAAGCTTTGGCGATGGAAACAATGTTGCCAGAAGCTTGCAAATGATCCCCTGAAAGCTTTGGCGATGGAAACAGAAAGCTTTTTATCACAGGACAAGAAATCAGCCCTCAAAAACTTAACCGGCGGAAAATATTTTTTTGAAAAAATCCCTAAGCCCCGGGGTCACAATTTCAGCAAAAATCTGACTTTTGGCAATTCACTCAAAAATGGTGCCAGAAGCTTGCAAATGATCCCCTGAAAGCTTTGGCGATGGAAACAGAAGGCTTTTTATCACAGGACAAGAAATCAGCCCTCCAAAATTTAACCGGCAGAAAATATTTTTTTGAAAAAATCCGTAAGCCACAATTTCAGCAAAAATCTGACTTTTGGCAATTCACTCAAAAATGGTGCCAACCGGTTGTAAATGCTCACCTGAAAGCTTTGGCGATGGAAACAGAAGGCTTTTTATCACAGGACAAGAAATCAGCCCTCAAAAACTTAACCGGCAGAAAATATTTTTTTGAAAAAATCCCTAAGCCCCGGGGTCACAATTTCAGCAAAAATCTGACTTTTGGCAATTCACTCAAAAATGGTGCCAGAAGCTTTCAAATGACCCCCTGAAAGCTTTGGCAATGTAAACAGAAGGCTTTTTATCACAGGACAAGAAATCAGTCCTCAAAAACTTAACCGGCAGAAAATATTTTTTTGAAAAAATCCCTAAGCCCCGGGGTCACAATTTCAGCAAAAATCTGACTTTTGGCAGTTCACTCAAAAATGGTTCCAAGAGCTTAAAAAGGCTCCCCTGAAAGGTTTGGCACTCGAAACAGAAGGCTTTTTATCACAGGACAAGAAATCAGCCCTCAAAAACTTAACCGGCAGAAAATATTTTTTTCAAAAAATCCCTAAGGCCCGGGGTCACAATTTCAGCAAAAATCTGACTTTTGGCAATTCACTCAAAAATGGTGCCAGAAGCTTGCAAATGATTCCTTGAAAGCTTTGGCGATGGAAACAGAAGGCTTTTTATCACAGGACAAGAAATCAGCCCTAAAAAACTTAACCGGCAGAAAATATTTTTTTGAAAAAATCCCTAAGCCCCGGGGGTCACAATTTCAGCAAAAATCTGACTTTTGGCAGTTCACTCAAAAATGGTTCCAAGAGCTTAAAAATGCTCCCCTGAAAGGTTTGGCACTCGAAACAGAAGGCTTTTTATCACAGGACAAGAAATCAGCCCTCAAAAACTTAACCGGCAGAAAATATTTTTTTGAAAAAATCCCTAAGCCCCGGGGTCACAATTTCAGCAAAAATCTGACTTTTGGCAATTCACTCAAAAATGGTGCCAGAAGCTTGCAAATGATCCCCTGAAAGGTTTGGCACTCGAAACAGAAGGCTTTTTATCACAGGACAGGAAATCAGCCCTCAAAAACTTAACCGGCAGAAAATATTTTTTTGAAAAAATCCCTAAGCCCCGGGGTCACAATTTCAGCAAAAATCTGACTTTTGGCAATTCACTCAAAAATGGTGCCAGAAGCTTGCAAATGATTCCTTGAAAGCTTTGGCGATGGAAACAGAAGGCTTTTTATCACAGGACAAGAAATCAGCCCTAAAAAACTTAACCGGCAGAAAATATTTTTTTGAAAAAATCCCTAAGCCCCGGGGTCACAATTTCAGCAAAAATCTGACTTTTGGCAGTTCACTCAAAAATGGTTCCAAGAGCTTAAAAATGCTCCCCTGAAAGGTTTGGCACTCGAAAC